>NC_142803.1:73234094-73278848 GCF_049724085.1 Artemia sp. Qi Xiang Cuo
CGGAGCTTGTGATAGTCATGTTTTGAAATAAATATCTTATCTTATCTTACCTAAGAAAAAGAAATAAAATAATACATTTTTCCCATATTGTTCTTTACTTAGGCAGCACTCTCACGCTGCCTGTAATACTTGCTAGATATGTAGTCGGTTGCAGGCGGTAGTCGCAAAGACCTGGACCAATAGGTCTGACGCCTTGGGTAGCGAACGTAGCTAATCACCAATAAATAACCAAGATAAATGTGGAGCTTAGCAACGGCAAGACTAACCTCATAGCCATTTTTATCATAGCGTAGCAACTAGAATTGCGAACTCTCTTCACCAGGATTTAAAAAGTTATTAATGCTTCGAAACAGTCAACAGCTTCTACCTCCTCGTTTAGATTTGAGAGGACTCTGTGCTCACCTGCATAAGGGGGTACACTTTCTCCAATAGGGTTGTCCACTCTTACTTTCCATAGACTCGCTATGGAAAGCACTTTAGTTTTCCTGACAAAACTGCCTGCTTACTGATAGCAAAGAATTGTCGCTTCTAGCCGTGTAACAGCTACCTTTTGGCTTGGGTGAGATATTAGCAGCTGATATCTAACTAGAAACAGTTCTAATCCTTTTTAATGAACGTCGTGGCTCTTCACCATTTGAAGTGCTTTCAGAAACAGGCACTCGGTTGAATAATTAAGACGAGTTTCTGCCAAAGAAAGTATCTACCACTGCAGAAAGGACCCACGTTAGGTCTCAACCGTCCTCTTCCTCACTTGTAAGATCTACATCTAACTCTTCATTATTGATATCAGTTTCCTCGTCAAATATGATTTTGATGGGTTTTTCGTCAGTCAACTTACTTTGCATCTGAGCAAGAAAATTTACTTTAGCATTATCATTTTTTCTTTATTTTTTTACGGTAGATAAAAAACGGGCACGGTTCTACAGCAAGGACATAATGAACAGGATCATCATCGATCTAAATTAGAATAATAATAACCACTTTTACAGTTAGGTACCTTTCTAAATGTATTAATATGAGTAGAGCACTGTCCTTGGACATAGACAGGGAGATTCTGCATTAGGAGCGAATTTGGCCAGAGTCTTTATGTGTTGAAAAAAAGATGATGGCAAAATAACCTAAACTAAATGCTTTTAAAACATAAAAAAAACAGCCAGCGTATAGACAATAGTCCAGATAATTCTGGAGAAAAATTCCCGCAGCTCAATAACTTATAGGTAAGATACAATAAAATTCGAAATTTGAATTTACCTTTTGCGTATAAGTACATGTACAATAAATGTTTCTGATATTGACTATCACCCGTCGCAGGTTTTTGAAAACCTTCGGCAAATGCCTTGTACAGTACGATAGAAACGCCTTTTGAGAAGAGATAGCACTAAAGTCCTGGTAAAAAAAAACATTAATTTTCAGCTGGAGGTGAGTTAAGGAAAAGTGTCCTCATAAAGCCCCAATGCCTGCGAGAGGGTTAATTCGGACCATATTGTGGAGTTCGAGAAAGCAACAGCCATTTCCAATTACAGAGGTTTCACTCAATGGGCTTTTGAAGCAATAGAAATAAAAAAACATATTTTTGCAGGTTTATCAATTAATAGAAATACTGGGAATATAAATATTGATCCTATTTGATTTATCTAAAAAAAAATGAACCAATATTTAAAAATTACGTATTGCATAATGTCCCAGAGGTTCGTTCAGGTACAGGTTCATAAATTTTTATTAACAAAAAAACAACTCAATATGACAAAATGTCGCAATAACACAACAAGATTCTTGAAAAAGCAGCCGGTTGTATATCATGCATGCCCATTCAACAAACCAAAAAAATTAAAAAAGGGGATAACAATAATAATAAATGAAATTAATGATAAATATATAATGGCACAAAATATAAAAAAAAAAAAATAAAATGTAAAAAAAAAGCCTTCTCTTGAACCTTTAACACTACCAAATTCCTGAAAAGAAATGATTTTTAATACGGGTTTTAAGTTACGCCACACTTTCAGCTTGACGAACTGAATCTGGGAACGAATTCCAAACTGACGGGCCCATGTGTCTGGTCACTTGACTCGCTCTCGTTGAGTTCCATGGCTCAGATGCAAGACTATCCGCACTCCTAGTCGAACAATCGTGATAAAACAAATTAGGCTTAAAAATATTCATAAAAAAATCCGATGCAAGACCATTCAGACACTGAAATACAAATACTCCAATTTGATAATCCCTTATTTCACCAACCTTGAAAATTTTAAACTTTCTAAAAATGATTCAGTGCTATCAATACCACGATCATACCTTCCAATCAACCGTATAGCCTTATTCTGCAGAACTCGAACTCTTCTACAATTGCAACTAAAAGTGCTCGCCCAAATCAAACAACCATAATTTATATGAGGCGCTATTAATGAAAAATACAATAAAAGCAGAATTTTCAAAGGTAAAAAATTTTGAAAACGGTTCAGAACTCCAAGGCCTTGCACCAGCTTGCATGCTATGATACCGCAGTGTTTTCTCCAACTCAAGTTTCGATCCAGTTTGAATCCTATATAATCTTAAAATCAACAGTGTCTAAAGCCTTTCCAAAATAAATAACACACCCATGCACTGCTCGCCATTCTAAAGTGCTGAGATAATATTTACCAGAAGATACTGGACTGCCTGCGTCGTCGAATGTCCTTTCCAGAAAACAAATTGACCATCGTTTAAAACACCAATTTTCATCAGATACTCGTAAAGCCGGTGATGAACAATCTTTTCATAAATTTTAGAACAAATCGGGAGAATTTATATTGATCTCCAATTAGATATGTCAGTTTTGACTCCACCTTTGTGCAACGGTACAACTTTAGCTATTTAAAGCTCACTCGGAAACATCCCCTTTTCCATAGAAATATTGATAAGGCATACGAGGACAGGAAGCAAATAAACCAGAACCGACTTGAGCGTTCTAGGGCTCATTCCATCAACTCCTGCACTGTTTGACTTAATCGTGCCAACAATTTTGCGTACCTCCTCTTCAATACAAGGCTGGAAATTCATTTCAAAGCCTCCTCCTCACTCATCCACAAAACTGCTCGATTCGAAAACATGGGAGTTCCTTGCTTCTTTTTGAATCTTGCAGCCAATTTCAGAGAAATGTTGTCCAAATGCGTTGCAGATCTCCTAAGCTTCTTCCAAGGTCCTATGATTTAGCACAATTTTTGGCTCCGATGGTTTCGTAGGAACTTTTAGAAAATCATTCTCAACTTATGATGTTGCTTTGGGGTTACCTTTACTTTCTTCAAATACATTTGTAAAATATGCCTTCTTTTTTTCCTTTAGGGCATTTGCCCTATTCCTTAGGTCTTTATACATCACATGGAGCTCATTATTCTGTAGATGATTCAGCTGCTCCTCACACGCCTGATTTCTCATATTAAACAGATTAAGCAGCTCATCATCACACCACGGTTTTCTCGGTTTATTCTTTCCTGGGTTTGTTTCTTTAAGCAGACACGTGCTATCATAAATATTCGACACTATTTGGTTAAACTTTTCAAATGCTTCCGACGGATGATCTTCATTCAGTACTGTTTCCCAGTTAATAACACTAATTAGGTATGTTTCAAATAACAAACCTAAGCGAATAGCAGCATCAAAAGCTTTGCATAAAACTATGTTGCTATAACTTATTCCTAATTCATTTGCTATTTTAAAATGTTTAATCCAGTTACTTTTGTGAGGTGGTTTCACGAAAGTATTTTCAAATTAGAAATGTTAAGTAATTGTATATTATATATTTTATATTAACCTATTTTAGTTTTTTTTTACGCTGAAGACGCCTTGTTAGATACGGGTAAAATATTCATTTTTGTGTGTTTTTTTTCTTGGTTTGATTTACTGGCCATAGAACACATTGCCGTTTTTATATTTATTTCTTTGTGTTTTCTGTCATGGCTGGCCAGTTCTGCTTAAGATATCTTATTAAATAATAAAATTTATTTATTAACAAAATTACTAACTCTACAAGGAACTAAAATGACCAAGGTCAAAATAGGAAATTTGTATCACTAAAGGTAGTGAGTCTTGGGCAACTTGCATATTTCGTAGAGGATTCAAAAATGAACATTTGACGAAAAGTAGCCTTGCTATTCATTCTTGAACTGAGGATCTCCCGAATATTCTAGTCAAGATTTATTTCTTTCAAAAGTATTTTATTTCTTTCAAAAGACATTTCGCGGTAACTTTCCCAGCTTATGCAATTGACTAATATTAAAAGAAAACAATCAAAACTTGGATGAAATGATAAAACTTAAAGAAATTATTTAAGGATCCTTTGGACCAAAATATATATAAAAAGCAGTAAATTATATCAATAATATTCAAGACACAAGATCTGATTCATGTTCTTGGAAAAAATTAAGCTAGTCAAAAACATTCCATTGGAAACAGGGCACATAGTTTGGAGCTACAAATTGTTTTTTTTTTACAACTTCAACTTGCCAAAAATTCAACACTGATAACAAAGTTATCAGGCATCATTTTTAATCCAAATCTTCTTAAATTTCGTTTTACGAGCCCACTAATCTCAGCAAATCAATTTGAGAAGATCTGGTTGTTTGCTTTGCCTACGAATAACAGCCAAAAAGACCTATTCTCTTTAAACAATAAAACTTTTACTAAGATTGGTATAACAAACACTTACAGCACCCAATCCTTTTGAAGAGCTAAAATAGATCATTCTTCAATCTTTAGAATTAACTGTATCTGGGAATAATAGCTACAATTATTGGTTTAAACATTCCCATTTTATTTCAAAGCCCAAATCTGTTGTTTCACAGAGTGTCAATGTTTACAGAGTGACAGCATTGTTTTTGTATTACAGGTTTACTGGGTGCAACAAATAGTTTCCAAATAAATAAAACAAGATTTATAAGGGGTTATTGAAGCTTTAATGATTTTACGTCTTTAGCCAAATAGAGATATTCTAAATCAATAGAGTTTAGAACAAATTGGTAACTTTTCATAATTGGTAATAGCAGAATTTTCCCCCTCACTACCTCCCTCTTATTAATGCCTTACATTTGTCTCTGAAAATTTTTCTATATTGAGTTTTCCTAGACTGGCATCCAAATTAACTACATCTTAATAACTTGAAATAAAAGGAGAGGAGGTTCTTAAATCCAGTCAAATTTTAAGGGATCGGAATAGCCAGCAACTGGACTTCATAAAAACAAACGAAAAAGTTCACCTCTATTTTTTCCAAGTAGACTTCCTTTTTAAACAAGATTCACAATAAATGAATGAAACTTAAAAGCTGATTTTAGACACGAATCTTTGATTTGTGACAGAAAAATTTTTTTCGGCACAAAAAAAAACTACTCTTGAGGATCCTTTCAAGGTGCTTATAATACAAATTTTTGTCAATTTTCTAGAGAGTACAAGGATACCCAAAGGCAGTGGTTCTCAAACTGTGGTAGGCGTACTCCTTCGGGGTACAATAAATTTTGTAAATGGTATGTAGCTGGCCGACAAAAAAAATATAACCGTTTAATTCTAGGACTGGCAAAGTTGTCAGAATTGTCCCTTTCTGACTCTCAAGCAGTTTCAGTGGGACACGTTGACGAGCACGCGTCACTAAGACTTAGTCATCAGAGTGGCTGTGAAGGCCGGCCAGTCTTTCGTGTCATTACACTGCATTAGTATTGCCTGTTATTACAAGCACGCTGTCAGTGTTTTGTTATTTTTGTGGTGTGTTCTGTTATTCTGCAGACACTCAATCCTGTTCAAACATTACGTCAGTGTATTGATTCAGGTGCACAAGTGAATTTTAAAATAAAAATAAATTGATAAATGTATTTAAAAGAAAGGGTAATTAAGCTCTTAATCAAAGTTCTGATGCTTAAACTTCACAAAATGAAAGTAGTCCCGACCGTGTTGTTACTAAAAAGCAGACCACGGAAAAAAAAACAACCGGAAAAC
This sequence comes from Artemia sp. Qi Xiang Cuo, assembly GCF_049724085.1. NCBI lineage: Eukaryota > Metazoa > Arthropoda > Branchiopoda > Anostraca > Artemiidae > Artemia > Artemia sp. Qi Xiang Cuo. The sequence continues at coordinate 73,240,056 of NC_142803.1, forward strand.
TGGCAAATGAATAAAAAAGTAAAAATATGACGAGTTGTACTTGAAATTAGGTTCTACTAGGGCTGGAATCTCAGACGAGACTAATACATAATGGGTGTTTGTTCTGAAACTTTATCAAACAAATGTATGAACCCTTCTCTTTTAAAACGCCTTTTTGAAATCAAAAATGAGAATTTAGTTAAAAAGAAGCTGCGGTACTTTGAACGTCTTCTGGAAGATGTTAAAAGTAGGAAAAAAAAAAAATCTTTTGCAGAGCAAATGAAAATGCTGTAAAATCTTCCAAAATTAGTCATTTGATTGTGAAGGCTGGTAAACAACCTTACTATTGACGAAAATCTAATTCTCACTGCCGCAGTAGAAATTAATTTCTTTATGTTTGGAGAGAAAGAGGCAAAGCGAAGTAAAACAATTCCAATGTCAAACAAAACCGTTTCAAGCAGAATTAGTGATATGGTGCATCATAGGCAGGGCTTGCGCTGCTTAAGTAAAGAACGATGTTGGCACAATGTATTATTATTTTCAGGTTTTGACCAGGGCATTTCTAATCAAAGGAGTTGTTGTAGAACCTTCGAAAAGGACTCATTTGATTAGAACAGCTAGTACTCTTTTTAATGTTCACAAGTGACTGGGAGACAACTACCACCCCTTCTAGACCCACCATTTCCCCAAACAAATCCAATCAAAATTTTGAGATAACCATTTTGTTGAGCGTAGTTAATTTCCATATAGAAATTATGTTTTTCAGGAGGACACTCCCCTCACAGCTCTCACGGCAAGGGTTGTTAGTGTTGCTTTGGGGTATATAAGGTTTTTATAGAAGGCTTTGTCATAGAAACTTAAAAAAGGGCTAATTCGACTGGAAATTCAAAGGGCTACTGCCCTTTTAATAGTCGAAAGTGATTGGAGGGCAACTAGCCCACCTTTTCCCCAAACACATCCAATCAAAATTTTTAGATATCCAATTTGTTCAACGTAGTTGTAAGTTCTGGAAATTTGGTCTTTGAGTATGACCCCCCCCACAGCCCTCAGGGCAAGGGTTGTAAGTTATACCCTGGGGGCATATAAGCTTTTTTATAAAAAGTGTTGTCGTAGAAACTTCCATGCCCGCCCCATCCATGCCTACCATTTATCCAAACACATCCTATTAAAATTGTGAGATAGCCTTTTTGTTCAATATAGTTGATAGGTCCGGAAATTATATCTTTGAGGATGATACTCCCCCCATAGCACTCAGGGCAGTAATTTATGCCCTGGGGACATATAAGTTTTATTGAAAGCTCTGCATAGAAAATTGAAAAGGGCTCATTCGATTGGAAATTCAAAGGCTGGGGCCTTTTTAATAGTCGAAAGTGATTGAAGGCAATAACACCCCTTCCATGCCTACCATTTATCGAACACATCCAATGAAAATTGTGAGATAGCCTTTGTTCAATACAGTTGAAAGGTCCGGAAATTATATCTTTAAGGATGATACTCTCCATAGCACTCAGGCAAATGCTGTAAGTTATGCCCTGGGCTTTAAGGTTTTATTGAAAGCTTTATCGTAGAAACTGAAAGGGCTCATTCGATTGGAAATTTAAACGGTTAGTGCCCTTTAATAGTCGAAAGTGATTGGAGGGCAACTAACCCCTTTCACGCCCACCTTTTCCCCAAAAACATTCCAACCAAAAATTCTAGATAGCCATTTTGTTCAAAGTAGTTAGAAAGTTTTGGAAATTAAGTATTGAAGGTTTATACCCCCCCCCCCCCGAAAGCACTCAGTGCACGGGTTTTAAGTTATGCCCGGGGGGTACATAAAGTTTTTTTTTTATAGAAATCGTTGCCGTAGCAACGTTGAAAGGGCTCATTCCATTGGAAATTGAAAGGGCTGGTGCACTTTTTAATATGTCAAAAGCAATTTACAGGCAACTAACGCACCTCCAAACTCAACATTGATCGAAACACATCCAACCAAAATTTTGAGATATCCTTTTTGTTAAAAGGAGTTGAAAAGTCCGGAAATTATATCGTCGATTAAGAAACTAACCCCACCGTCCTCCGGGCATAGGTGGTAAGTTATACGCGAGCGGAATATATGTTTTTTATTTAAAGATTTGTCTTTAAAAATTTAAAAATGCCTATTTCTATTGTAAATTTAAACGACAATTGCCCTTTTTAATAGTCAAAAGTGATTGGAGGGCAACTAACCCCCTCGCACTCCTACCTTTTCCTCAATCATATCCAATAAAAATTTTTAGAATGCAAATTTGTTCAACGTAGTTGAAATTTTTGTAAATTTGGTCTTTCAGGTTGAACCCCCCCCCCCCACAGCACTCAGTGCAAGGGTTGTAAGTTATTCCCTGGGGGCATATAAGGTTTTTACAGAAATCATTGTCGTGAAAACTTCAAAAAGGGCTCATTCGATTGGAAATTGAAATAGCTGTTGCTCTTTTTAATAATTGAAAATGATTGGAGGGCAACTAAACCCCTCTCACGCTCACTATTTCCCCACATACAATCAAAATTTTGAGATAGCCATTTTTTTCAACATAGTTGATAGTTCTGGAAATTATGTCTTTGAGGTTGACAGCCCCCACAGCCCTCAGGGCAACTTTTGTCAGTTATGCCCTGGGGGCATATAATATTTTTATAGAAAGCCATGTTGTAAAAACTTCAACTGGGGCTCATTTTATTGTAAATTAAAAGTGTTAGTGCCCTTTTTAATAGTCAAAAGTGATTAAAAGGTAGCTACCCCCCCACTCCCGCCCATCGTTTCCCCACACATCCAGTCACGGGTGAGATATCCATTTAGTTCACCGGAGTTGAAAATTCTAAAAATTAGGCCATTGAGGATGATAGCCCCCGTAACGCCCTCAGGGCAAGGGTTTTAATTTACGCTCTGGGAGCCAAAAAGATTTTTAGAGAAAGCGTTGTTGCAGAAAATTCAAAAAGGGCTTATTCAATTGGATATTGAAAGGTTAGTGCCCTTTTCAATAGTCGAAAGTGATTTGAGGGCAACTAACCCCCCCTTTCACTCCCACCTTTCCTCAAACATATCCATATCAAAATTTTTAGATAGCCATTATGTTCAATGTAGTTGAGTTTTGGAAGTTAGGTCTTTCAGGATGATACCCCCACAGCACTCAGGGCAAGGGTTGTAAGTTATTCCCTGGGGACACATAAGGTTTTTATAGAAATCATTCATAGAAATTTGAAAAAGGGCTCATACGATTGGAAATTGAAATGGCTAGTGCCCATTTTAATAGTCAAAAATGATTGGAGGGAAACTAACTCCCTCTCACGCTCACCATGTTCCCAAATATTTACAATCAAAATTTTCAGATAGCAAATTTTTCAACGTAGTTGATTATTCTCGAAATTCTGTCTTTGAGAATAACAAACCCTCCGCAGCCCTCATGCTAAGGGTTGTAAGTTATGCCCTGGGGGCATATAAGGTTTTTTATAGACACCAAGGTTCTAGAAAATTCAAAGAGAGCTCATTTGATTGGAAATTAAATGGGCTAGTGCCGTTATTAGTTGTCGAAAGTGATTTAATGGCACAAAAAACCCCGCTCGTGCCCCCCAATTCCCCACACCCATCCAATCAAATTTTGAGTTATCCATTTTGTTAAAATTTTTTGAAAATTCTGTAACTTTGGTATTTGTAGATGACCCCCCCCCCCCGAGCAACGGTTGTAAGTTATGCCCTGGGGGCATTTAAGGTTTATATGGATAGCACTGTCGCAGAAATTAAAGTTAATTAGAAATTGAGAAGCTAGTCCTCGTTTGAATAGTTGAAAGTGATTGAAGGGTAAATACCCCCCTCTCACACCCACCCAGTCCCCAAACACATTCACACAAAATTTCAGGATAGCCATTTTGCTAAAGGTGGTTGAAAGTTCTGGACATTAAGTCTTTGAGCATAACAACCCCCCAGAGCCGTCAGGGCTAAGGTTGTAAGTTATGCCCTGAGGGCATATAATTTTTTTTATAGAAAGCGTTGTCGTCAAAATTTCAAAAAGGACTTATTCGATTGGATATTGCAAGGGCTATTGCCCTTTCAATATTTTATGGAAAAGATGGTTGTTTAACTTCAGAAGAGGCCCAGTCTTTCTCCCTGAAAAAGGCAATGTCAATATAAAACGAACAGAAATTAATCAAAAAAACTTTTTGCAATAAATAAGTTTAAAAAAAGTAAAGAACACCATTAAACAAAAAATTCTTTTGAATGTTTTCACTTTTTTAACCTTAAGAAATCAAAAATTAACTAGGATTTTAAGGAACTAATATCAGCATATGTATATTAAACTGACAATACACATTTTTTTCAGTAAAATACAAATTATATTCTGGCTTTTAGAAAGCATACGGTTTAGAAAACTACTCAGATTAATTTCTGTCCGTTTTGAGTTTGATTTATTTTAATTTCTGTTTGTTTTGAGTTTCATTTATTTTTTGAAACTAATTTGTGGTAGTTGTATGCTTGGTAAATTATTTGATTCTATTTTTCTTCATTTTTGGTTTAATGGAGTTCTTTACTTTTTTTTCAAAAAACTTACTTTTTGCAAAAAGGTTTTTTTGATTAATGACACAAAAGAACAACATGTCGGAGCAATTCGAGGTAGTTCTTGCTAAGTTAAGGCTTTTAGATTTGTTTAAGATTTAATATTTTAGCTGTAGTTTACTTAGTACCGGTAACTGAGAAGAGGTGCCTAAACTATTTTGTGGGTGTTAGGGGGTACGGTATCTAATAAGTTTGAGAACAACTGCCTTAGTGTAAGCCTAGCAAAAAAACAAACAGTTCTCAGTTCCAATTCTATCTCCTCTGAGACAGTTGCCCAAACCAACAACCACACACTTATTATTTTCCTTTTTTTGGTGGAGGGGACTTGCTCATTTAATATTTTTTCAGGTGCATAAGAGCCTTTATACACAATGAATGTATCAGCAGAAGTTAAGAACATATAAATCATGGCACAAATAACAGGAAAAACAAAAAAGTCTTTCAATTTTTCAAAATTTCAGTTATATTAGTCAAAAGCTGAGGGTTAACATAATTTCAATAATTTTCAAGCACCCTCTCTCTCAAATAAGCCTTGTGGTCTATTTAGGCAAGCAAACAAAATCATGAATTCTTAAAATTTTAAACTAATTCAGTAAGTGAAATTTTGCTTGGTAGATGAAATGGTGTATGGCAAAAAACTATTCAAAAAGTGGTGCACCTGCGGTTGAAATTTATCTAAGGGTTCTTGTTTTATTCGTTTAATTAACACCTGAGTAATTCAGTGAGGATTGTTACTAAATAAGAAAAAGATAACCACGAACCACAAATTTGTTATTGTCAATTGAACCATAGTTAACATTTATTTAGCCTTGATTATTTTCATTATTTTTTTCTGTGGAACTAAATGGAAAAATTCACAACTAATTATATTTTGCTTTCTTGCGTAAGTTTTTGGTTGCTTGAAAATCCTAATTATTATTCATTTCAGTCTAGGACAATGTAAACATGTGTTTCCTTCGAGATTATCAGTTTAAGAGGATTTTTTTTGGAAAATTGTATTTCATCCACATTGGTCATTAGATAAAATACAAGCATAACTTGCGAAAAAAAACACGGAAAACTATATAAATGTCCAAAGTGCTAATTTAAATGTGAGAATTAGCCAAAGTGGAACAGCTTTAATTCTTCATTAGGTTTTATTTTTTTAATAAAAATCACTTTTGTTCCAATGGTTTTGTTGTAGTCTATAAACTGAGAGGCTTTTTCTAGAATAGGTTGTTAAACTCTAAGGCAGAGCCGAATTAAATGAAAATACCCTTTCAAACTGAAAAGTTTCTCATCAATATGGTTTAGTCATAAACATCACACTTAAAAGGTTTCTTACCCGTGTGCACTCTTTGGTGCCGGTTCAAATGTGATGCAGTAGAAAAGGTTTGGTCACAAACGTCACACTTAAACGGTTTTTCACCCGTATGCACTCTTTTATGGGCGTTCAAATTTTGTGCTGTAGATAAGGTTTTATCACAAATTTCACACTTAAACGGGTTCTCACCCGTATGCACTCTTTTATGGGTGTTCAAATATGATGCTCCAGAAAAGGTCTTATCACAAACATCACACTTAAACGGTTTTTCACCCGTATGCACTCTTTTATGGGAGTTCAAATTTGATACTTCAGAAAAGGTCTTATCACAAACATCACATTTAAACGGCTTTTCACCCGTATGCAATCTTTGGTGCCGGTTCAAACTTGATGCATGAGAAAAAGTTTGGTCACTAAAGTCACACTTCATCGGATTCTCACCTGTATGCACTCTTTTATGGGTGTACAAAGGTGATGTTTTAGAAAAGGTTTTATCACAAACATTCCACTTAAACGGCTTCTCACCCGTATGCACTCTGTGGTGGCGGGTCAAAAGTGATGCTTTAGAAAAGGTTTGATCACAAACATCACTCTTAAACGGTTTCTAACCCGTGTGCAGTCTATTATGGGTGTTCAAACCTGCTGCATGAGAAAAAGTGTGGTCACAAGCATCACACTTAAACGGCTTCTCACCCGTATGCACTCTCTTATGGGTGTTGAAATTTGATGCTGTAGAAAAGGTTTGATCACAAACATCACACTTAAACGGTTTCTCACCCGTATGCATTCTTTGATGGTTGTACAAACATGCTAAATGAGAAAAGGTTTGGTCACAAACATCACACATAAACGGTTTTTCACCCATATGCACTCTTTCATGGGAGTTCAAATGTGCTGATTGAGAAAAGGTTTGATCACAAACATCACACTTAAACGGCTTCTCACCCGTATGCACTCTCTTATGGGTGTACAAAGTTGATGCTTGAGAAAAGGACTTGTCACATACCTCACATTTATATGTCTTTTTCTTTTTATTAGTTCTTTGATATCTTTTCAATTTTTTTTCATTTTTACTTTGAAGGTGACTTTTCAAACCTGTTTTCTGATTTTCTAATCCTATTCCTTAAGATTCTGACGCACACAAAATTAAGAAACTGCTTGTGGATTGATTATTTGAAACAACTAGTGACGTATTTCCCCGTAAGTGAAGTCCAGACACGTGTGGTGAAGTCGGATCTAAAAGTTCAAAAATCTACAGAGTTAACCAAATAACACAAAAAATCAAAACTATTAAGACTTAAAAAAAATCCCTATCTTTCAAAATGTTTTGAAAGTTTATAGAGTTAAAATCAGAAAAAACAGTATTTCTTTCAATAGATTTCAATAGGACAGCTAATTTTATTTTCAATAACTCTTTTCTCTTTCATGGTGATACTTATATTAGGTGAGACTTATATTGATACTTATATTAGCTTATAAAATTAGTTATTCTAATGCAAAAAACCAACAAAGAGAAAAATCTCTAAAAAAACAAACAAACGAGACTGTGGCCAGTGGAGAGAAAAGAAAAACAACAGAAACAAAACAACGCGGATATTTCGCCTGTATACAAACAAGGCGTCTTCAGCACGAAAGACAAAAAAAACAAAAAAAAAAAACAAACAAGATAAAACAAAAACCAAAAAAACCCCCCACCAAAAAAAAAAAAAAAAAAAAAATTTACAATCGGCGCAAAAAAAACCACGTAGGGAAAAGATGCTAATATAGAGTTACTCCAGTGAGGACCCCAGAGTAACTGAGGAAAAATAAAAAACTGTAAATTACTTTAATTATTCAGTTGCGAAATAATCCTTTTTTTAGCTATTACTGAAGCAAATCGTTTTGGTCTAACAGGTAAAATAGTCCCCTGGTGATTATTTAAAATCTTTACTCCCTTATTGACTGTTGATTCACTCTTTAGAAGGTTATCATAAATTGGGTCAATATTTAAATTACCCGTGTCCCTATTTATGGAAAGGTTAGCAAACATATGTTTTTTAATTTCTATGGCTTCCCTGGCCCATTGGGTGTACCCCTTATCATTAGAAATAGCCAAGGCTTCATCAAATTTTACCAAATGATCTGGTTGAAGCCAAATATGCTCTGCTAAAGCTGAAACGAAAGTTTCTGGAGGCTTGCTTAATTGTAGGGTTTTTTCTATTGAATGACGGTGTTCAATAAACCTTTCAACAAATTGTTGGTGAGTCCTACCAATATAGAACTTCCCACAAGAACACGGAGTTTTATACACCCCACTTACTAAATTTCCCTGAGTTGAGTCCTTACCAGAACTAAAAAAACTACTCGTTGGCCTCAGCGATTGGAAACATGTATCAATACCAAATTTGCGTAAAACCCGTGAAAGTTTCTCCCCCAAACCAGGTACATATGGTAATGAAATGAAGCTTTTTGATACAACTAAATCTAAAGACTGAGAAACCTCAATAAACCTACTACTATGTTTGGCCCGTCTATTTTCAATTATTTTATCAATGAACTTAATAGGATAACTATTACAAAATAAAATATCCCTCAAGTATAACAATTCCGAATCCAGAAAATTCCTGGGAACAGATTTTAAAGGCTCTATCCACTAGTGAAATTACAACCCCCCTTTTCACCGACATAGGGAGGCAAGAATGAAAATTTAAATACCTATCATTGTGCGTAGGTTTTCTGTAAATCGAGAAAAGTAAATGGAAATCCCTTTTAATTAATAAAATATCCAGAAAAGGTAATTTATTATTATCCTCAAATTCAACTGTAAATTTAATATTATTATCAATGCTTACATTGATAATTGACTATTTAAATGCTTACAAAAAAGGTCTAAGGAGTCCAACCCATATGTTTGCTAACCTTTCCATAAATAGGGACACGGGTAATTTAAATATTGACCCAATTTATGATAACCTTCTATAGAGTGAATCAATTGTCAATAAGGGAGTAAAGATTTTAAATAATCACCAGGGGAATATTTTACATGCTAGACCATAACGATTTGATTCAGTAATATCTAACAAAATGATTATTTCACAACTAAATAATTAAGTTAATTCACAGTTTTTTTTATTTTTCCTCAGTTACTCTGGTGTCCTCACTGAATTAACTCTATTTTAGCATCTTTTCCCAACGTAAATTAGTGTTCACCAAGATGCCATTTTTGTTTTTTTTTGGTGGTGGGTTTATTGGTTTTTAGGTTTATGTTGTTTGTTGTTTTGTTTTTTTTTGTGTGTTTCGTGCTGAAGACGCCTTGTTTGTATACAGGCGAAATATCCGCGTTGTTTTGTTTCTGTTCTTTTTCTTTTATCTCCACTGGCCACAGTCTCGTTTGTTTGTTTTTTTTAGAGATTTTTCTCTTTGTTGGTTTTTTGTCATGGCTGGCCAGTTCGGCTTAAGATCTGTTATTCTATTGGAACGAAAGAGCGAAAATAAAACCTCAAAAGATAAAAAAGTATGCCTTGGTATGAATCAGGCCATAAGTAAAGGAAAGGAAAAATAACAACAAATAAGAGGACTTATTATAACAAGAAGATATGTAACAAGAACAAGAAGAAGAAATTCAGGATAATCTGGCCGCACATAGTGGCACCGCCATCAGTATTCGTGTACTTTTTAATCGTTTGAAAAAAATTCCTTTTATACAAAGAGTCAGGCTTAAGTAAATTACGAGCAGATTTCATTGATGGGTTTTACTTTTTTTATAGAGTCCAAGCACATATTTCAGCTTAAAAATTTCTATTGAACTGTGAAAAATAAATACATTGTTTTAATTCACATTTCATCGGCTATAAGCGAATTGTTAAATAAAACAATATTTAGGCTATCACTGATAACTGGTCAAAGGTGACTGATAACTGGTGATTGAAAACGGAACTTTTAAGAGCTCATGATCGTGTATTATGCAGAAAACACGTTTGTTTGGTATAAATTAAAACTAACTATGATTGTTCGTTTCGATTTTTTTTCATCGTTTTTCACTTTGTAGTAAAAGTATTCATCTGCCTGAGGAAAACATGACTATAATCTTTTTTTTAAATCCAATGAGATTCGCTATGTTCTTCTAGATAAATATTTAAAACAACTCGTTCCTAAACAGACAAGAAACTTTTGACTTCATCTGCACAAAATGAATTCAGTACTTTTTTTTGAATTTAGTGTTTTCAGTAAATCATTACTCTACACTAAAGGCTTCTGGTAGACGGTTCAGATAATAACAGCCGAATTTCTGCTTCTGTCAAATTCACCCTAAAATCAAATCAATAAGACCAATTCAGTTCTTTATCACTTAATTTGAAGAAAAATATCCACTTTATATATGGATTATAAAATTTATATAGAATTGTAGTTTTAAGGCTTATTACCAAGCCATTTGAAAATAATAAAACCTGCAAAACTACTTTGTGAAAATTTAAAAATCTTCATTAAAGACTGCAAAAGTGGTTTGGCCAACACCTGCACATTGGAAAAGGATAAAACAAAAGTTCCATCTTAAGATTAAGTCTCTTTGTTCTTTTTTTGTCCAATAAAATAATATCCAATACATTTCAATCAACAAAAATACAATGTTTCAGATAAACCTTCATTGTTACAAAATTTGCGTTGCAATTCCTTGGTGTCGTATTCAAATTTAAATGGTCCTGAAATACTAGATATATTTAACGAGGGAACATCTTCACGTTTTGGTGAGAAAAGATGGTTTGGAAAATGAAAGGGCTTCTCAAGGTCACATGGTACAGCGTCTTCAAATTCTAAAAGAAAATTTAAATTAAACAGAAATATACAAATTTTAATCGTAAAGCTGACTAAACAAAAGCGACTGCTTTTTCTTTTTAGTCACATGTAAAAATGTAAATAAAAAGAAATGATATACATACATAAAATTAAATGTATAGAATGTAGATGTTTTATCTCAAATCGTTTTCAAAATCTCCTTTTTATAAAGCAAAAGATAACCTAAAACATTCAACGAATTTCGTTAACATAGGACAAAAAAAAACTGGAATTCTTACAAAAAAATACATAACATAGCTGGATAAGGGTAAATCTAGTATATTTTAATAAATATAAAATAAATATTGAATAAAAATCATACAACCAAAATATAAATATTTTACATCTCAACAATCACGAAGAACCAGAACCAATCAATTGGGAGTTTCTGCATTAGTTCTAAAACAATAAAATACAAAATATACTCTCCCAACATTTAACAGCCGAATTCAGCTAACTTTATTCCTCTCTTACATGTATTATAACTTGATATTCCCATCTGAAGCACCAGGACTATCCCTGCTTTGGTGGTGACGCATCGTTCGTCATACCGACACAGGGGAGAAGATTGACTTAGAAACAGCTCTACGAGATGATTACTTGACTCACCAAACTTAAAAATAAAAGCTAAAAATATGAATTTATAATTGTTTTGTGGCACCATAAAAAGGCCACTTACATCACCCCTAACCTCGTAACAGTTCGATCCCAAAACTTATACAGTTTCATTTTTTTTCTTAGGACTACTTAATGAGAAAGGATAATAAAAGGGGACGACTATTTTCTGAGCAAAGTAGCTTTTCTTTTTTAATTTCAATTCAGATCACTTTTAACAATACATTACATTTGAATAACACACACCCACACACATACTTTACAAAAATAAATTCTGGACCACTGTCCATATTTACTTGGCCCTTTAGGACAAACCTGTTGAGGAAATATTAAAAAATACTGTTAATAAGGCCACGTAGTGGCGGTCCTCCATTTAACAGCCAGCTTGAACTCAAATTGCCTCCAATCAAGTCAATTAAAAGCACTAAAACTAACTTTTTTTCTGTAACATAAAATTTAATTGTTTAGAATTACCGTTTTCGAGGAAAGAGTCATCAGACACTGCGATGATATCAGCCCTTTCTGGAACATATGGCAAGTCAATGAAAGATTTCGGAGAACAGCGTTAATGCAAATAATGAGAAGTATTATGCTATCATCAACACTTGGATAAGACACAGATTTAACTCAGGAAAGTCCTAAAATACGAAACATATAATGATTAATGGCTAATAATGACTTTTAACTACAACAAAGCATATTTTATCTTAACACAGTTGAAAGCATGCTTCAACTCCTTCAGCAGTCAAAGGCGGTAGAAATCTGATTATCAATATTAAGAAGAGGGTGCAAAAATTAAAAACCGTCTTTTGATGGAACTATTTTTAAAGTACAATTGTTAATTTTATTCTGTTTTTCCGTTTTAGAGTTGTTTGATATGTTTTCCAGGTTAACAAAAACTGTTTGATATGCCATTATGTTTTTCCAGGAGGTTATATCTAGCTGTTCTTACTTGTAGCGCTTCAAGAATGTGACAATAGATCTAATTAGATCCAAAAAGAAATTGTGTCATATAATTATATTTATCAATTAAAAAATTTATTAAAAATTGAGTAGTTATCTAAAAGAATTTAAAATTCAGATCTAAAGTGGAATTCGAGCAGTTTGAAAAGTATTTTAAGTAAAATAAGTCTAGTATTTTAATATCCAATAAAATATAAATATATTAGTCTCAAATTATTCCATAAAATCAATCAATTGCTAAGTATACCAAAGTGGACAATCTTTCTGGGACCTACTTATGACAGGGTCTAAATTTGCCTTCAATTACTATTTTTATCGAAATAATGTTTCGGCATCTATGCCAATTTTATTTTGAAACCAAGTTCATCTTTTTACTATAATTCTTTTATTAAGCTAGAAGACGATAAACTGGTGTAAGAAACAACAAAAAAATATCACATTTCAATAGATTTTCTATAGCCTACACCATGGTTACAGTGGCAGCTATAACTAAGACAGAGTAACTCAGTACGGTAACAATATAGCGTTCATTGAGTGAACCCTGGATAAACATCTTGACTATTAACAAACCAGTGACAGTTTCATTTTATGAACAGGATGTCATTGCAAGTTTACCTGAACTTCTTTGGACTATTTACAAACCTGTATGGCAAGTTTTTTTTTATAATAGGACATTCATTATAAGCTTTCATGATTAGCTGTGAGGCTAATTGTCCATACGTATTTAAGATTGGATTTCGGAGTGAATTTTCTCTCAAGTTATGTAAGAAGGGGATCGTGTATTTGCGCAGTTTAAATATTACTAACCTTGGCCGTACAAAATTAAGAGTGATAACTGTTCGTGAAAGTCAATCCAACTATAGAGTTTGCTATTATGGAACGGACGAAAGCAAGATTGTAACGTCTGATAATATTTGGCGCTACTCGATAAAGTATTCAGAAGCGGTAAAAGATGGGAGAAAAGATGGGAGAAAAAATGCACAAAGAGCGATTAAGCTTTGTATCAAAGGTTCGGATGGATTGCCAGATGACTTATCTGAATCTGTGCTACCTCTACAGACTGATCTAGAGGAATTGCGAAACGGTTTAGAAGACAAGATCCAGAAAAAAGTGGACGAAGAGTTTTCCAAGTTAGATATATCTCCGTCGCAGTTTAAAGAGGAATTTCTAGACACGATTACGCAAGCGGTTTATAAGGCAATTGAGCTACAGTTTCAGTCGAAGTTTGAGCAGGTTGAAAAGGCTCTCAAGGATTTACGAGTGAAACTTGTTCAAAATGAGTCCAAGTTTGAAAAACTTAAGTCGAAGTTGGACGACTTAGGTCAGTCTGCCCTTCTAAATAAAGTCATTGTTACTGGTGCCGAAACAACTACCCGTGATCTCGCGGTACTAGGTGAGAAAATTCTTGATCGTTTAAATTTGCAAATGGGACTTCAGCTTGAAAAATCGATCATTAAGGGGGCTAAACGTCTAGGAGCTAAAGATCAAGCTCTAGCCCCTATCGAACTTACATTGATCTCAGAAGCTGCAGTAATCGAAATACTTCGCAATCGAAAAAAGCTGAAGGGTTCCCGCGTCTTTGTTAATGAAGCGTTAAATAGGGAAAGGCAAGATGTTTTCAATCTTGATCGCAAAAGTTTTGAAAATAAGAATGTATGAATAATGAGAGGCATCATTTTTGTGAAAGGTGGCTTGCAAATTATACCAGGAAAAACAATATCAGATGTGGTTTAGATCCTCAATCTAGCTTATGAACCTTCACTGTTAAAAACTGAATTTTGATTTAGTTTTTCTGTCTTTATTAGTTATATGAATGGATTTTAGTCATTTTTGGAGTCCCGTTTAAACTTAGATACGATACTGAATGATTTGAGTATGTCAGATATAAACCAGATTGTTATTTTTCGGATGACCCGTTAACTAATGAAGTTGAGCAATGTGAATTTCCGATAAGTATCTTACATGTTAATGTGCAAGGATTGCAGTGCCTATAGTGAACATAAGTTTTTGTTTAATTCTAGTCCTAAAGATATTGTAGCTGTATGTGAAACTTTTTTGTCGCAAAAGTCTCCAATGCCTATGCTGTCCCTTTTCGGGTATGACATCTGTTTCAAGGTGTAGGTCTATGTGTAGACCTACACCTCAGGTCAAGGTGTAGAAGGTTTATGTGAGACTCTATTTGTTGAATTACATCCCATTGGCAGTAAACCTTTTATTTTTGGGTCAGCATATAGACCGCCATCAAGTAAACCCAAAGAGTTTTCAGATTTTTCAGCTCCTATGTGTAAAACTTGGGTGGATGTAAAACATAAGTATTAATTTCATGTGATTACAATGTTGTTTTGTAGATTTAGAAGCTACTTATCAAAAAGAATTTCCGAACATTATGCTGTGTTCAGGCATTTATCCAAGTATTTTACTATCTACGACAGTAAGTAAGACTACTGCAACTTTGCTGGATAACATTTTCTTTTCTGGTGTTTCTTTTAAAGCGATAATATCTTCTGTTAGTATATGTGACATGTCTGATCATTTTCCAGTTCGTATTGTTTTAGATGTAGCCCAATGTTTATCTCAACCTGCATTTTAAAAAAAATTAAGTAAAAATTCTTACCAACAGAAAAAATTGATTGATTTTAAACCTGTACGTGAGTTGATGGATTATAAATGCTGGACCCCAATTTCTTATTAGAATCATGTTAGTGATGCTTTTTCGAAATTTATCGATGATATGATGCAACTCCGGGATCAAGCAGCATCGACAAGATTTTTGCAAAGAAAGTTTTCAATAAATTTGACCCGTGGATTATGGATGGTATTTTGACGAAAAGAAAAAAACATCGTCAGTATCTGGCTGCCCAATCTGATGTATTTTAATGAGGATTATAGAACGTATAGAAATAAACTGAATTCTTTTATAAGATATGCTGAAAGAACATATTTTTCCAATAAATTTTAACAGTATAAGTCAAATATGAAAAGGGCATGGCAGCTAATCAATGAAAAAATCCAACCGTATCATCCTTCGAATTCGGGAGTCAATTGTCTTGAACTTGATTGTTCCAAAGTGACAGATCCAAAAGAAATTTTAGATATTTTTGGAAAGCATGTCAGTACTATTGGGTCTAGGATTGTATCGAGTACAAATAGGCAAGAGAGTCAGTCGACTGACTTTGTTGTTGACGATGAAGCACCAAACTCATTTGATTTTTCTGAAATTGCACATCAGGAAGTTAAAGGACCTATAATGAAACTAAAGCAAAGTTTTTCATTGGATGATTTTGGGTTTTCTACAAAAATTGTGAAAAAAATAGCTCCTAATATTACCCCATCGTTGGCACAAAATTTTAATTCGTCTTCATAAAATGGAGTTTTTCCTGATCTTTTAAAAAATGCCCATGTTTTAGCCTTGTGTAAACGTGGTGTTTCTACGGATCCTTCAAATTATAGAGGGATTTCACTGTTATCTGTTTTTAGTAAAACCATGGAAAAAATTGCTCATAAACAACTTCAAAATTATTTATGTAATAATAAAATATTGCATCCTTTGCGGTATGGATTCATTAAAGAAAAAATTAGCAGAACTGGCGATATATCAGCTTTTAATTGAAATAAATAATTCACGGGACACTGGTCAGGGCACCCTGGCTATATTCTTAGATATGGTCAAGGTATTTGACTCAGAGGATAACAGTCCTTCACTAAATAAACTAAAAAAATATGGATTTTCTTCAAAATCTTTGAATTTTTTTGCATCTGACCTTACTGAAAGAAAAATTGAATGCCATGATAGTAAAAATGGAATGCAATCTAAGTCATTTTTCGTAAATTGTGGGGTTCCTCGGGGCTCTGTTTTGGGTCCTACCCTATTTATATTCTTTATTAATGATTTACCTGATTTTCTTCCTATCTGAAAAATTATTATGTTTGCGTATGATGCTGTGATTTTTCTTCCCATTCAGAATTAACAGATTTTCTTGAACATCCAAAGTACTATATCAACTACTTCATAGTGTCAATGTTGAAACCTTCTTTTATTAAATGAAAGGAAATAACAGTAAATACTACCGGTATTATTACAAGTTGCTTCAGCCAATTCTGATGTTTTTTCTCTTTATTTAAATTAAGTGGAATTGAAACGGTTAAAACAGTATAGTAACTCAGGACAATTTTTTATGAAAATGTTTCTTTTCATATAAATGTTAAAACTCTATGGGTAAAGGTTTCTAGGAATACTGAGATTATGAGACATCTCTGCAATGTTTTTCCGGACCATATATTCAAATCAGTTTAACTGTCTCTGATACATCCTTTTTTTCTATATCGTGTTTAAGGGTGAGCTTTAACATTTCCCTCAGTTTATAAACCCCTTCAAATATGCCAAAATAAAGCGATGAGGATAGTTTTTTCAAATTGATAATAGTTCTTCTGTAGCTCATCTTTGTAAATCAGCTGGAATTCTTTCTTACATCAACTTCCTTTCATTGCAATATCCCACATATGTCAAAATTACAGTTTTGGCCAGTTAGCATTACACACAATGGAATTCTCCCTCTTAACTTGCAGCATCATTCATATCCGACATCACTCAGGTTCAATTTTCACACAAGTTTAGGCAAACAACTAGAGCAGGATTTAGTTTGAGACGTATTGTTCCAAAGGTGCGGAATTCTATGCGCCGGGATCTTAGAGTTCTCTGATTACCCGCAGTCTTACAGAATGGCGAGAAAGTTTTTTTCTGAAAGTTAACTTTGATTTTATTCACCATTCTTTTATTTAGGCTGTTGTCCGAGAGGTTTGTTTTTTTGTTTTTTTGTTTTTTCATTTAAATTGCTAACTGTGTTTGATAATTTGTTGTAATTTTTAATGTACTCAATTATGCCACTAGGCATGAGCGCAGGTGTATTTTATAGCGTTATGTATATTTCATAAATAAAATATCTAACTATCTACACATATACTGAAATAGCCTGAAACCAATTAAAATGGATTCAAATAATTCACCAAAAGTTGATTGTCCAACCTTTTCAATGGTGCCCTTCCAACCTTCTTTTATATATATATATATATATATATATATATATATATATATATATATTATATATATATATGTATATATATATATATATATATATATATATATATATATATATATATATATATAAAATATAATTCAGGTTTAATTTTTACCCATAAGGGGGGGGGGAAGAGGGGATAAAAAAGTGAGGTTCTTTTAGAAAAGATTTAATCAAGCATTTAGAAATGTCCATCAAAACTTATCTTAATTTACCAGGGGCCAGCATTACCAAACAAAAGATTCTATATCAGTTATAAGATTCTATAACATTATAACATTCTATAGCAGTTATAAGATTCTATAAAGATTCTATAACATTCTGTCCCTATGGAAAATACCAACCTTACATAAAAATCCCCAAGACATAAATTTGAGCAGCATCAGAGAAAGAAGAAAATAGGTACATTCAAATGTCAATCAGATGCCAGGAAGGGTAACAGAAGGACCAGATATAAAAATTATTTGTAGGACAGAGGCTGGTTGGTGTCCAATCCCTTTAAACTGGTAAAAAGGACTAGAATTCTCAATTTGATATCCACTGAGCATCCTCCAAAGCTTCCAAAAGGGGAGATTAAAGAGGAGGAAGGGACAGCACCCCTACTATATAGAAGATATTCTGCTGGTTTTAGTGTATATTGCTAATCATTACTCAAGGATGTCTTGGCATAAAATGCACACTTTGAAGCAATTCTCCAACACCTAACAAAAGTGGAAAAGGATATAGGTAGGGATGGTTGTCCTCTAACCACTTTATAATCTTAAAAAGGGCACTGGAACTTTTGATTTTCATATACAATAAGCCCAAATGCAATGTTTATAAGACTAACCTTCCTATAAAAACTTTATATCTTAAAAATTGACAATTTGCATAGCTTACAACCCTTGCCCCAGGGGCTGAAAGGGGGTGGGGGCAATTCCCCCTAACCTCGAGGCATAGAAATGACATTTGGACTATTGTAAATAAAACAGCTTCCTCAATATTTTGATTGAATGGGTTTGAGGGATGTAAATAGTGTTGCCTAGGGATTGTTGCCTTAAAATCAATTTGACCCATAAAAAAGGGCACTAGAAAATAAGCTCTTTTCAAAGTGTATACCCCCCCCCCCCCTTTCATCTGAAGTGCTTCTGGGAAATCAAGACAAGTAATGAATTGAACCCTTATGGCTCTTTCCATTAGGCAATGCTAAAGTGTGCCTCTGACTTAAATGGGCAAGCAGGGCTAGATCTAAGAGGGGGGGAGGGGGCAAATTACCGGAGTGGCATGTCCTTTGAGGAGCAAAATATGCTAAAGTTGCATTATTTATGGATCCGACTTGTATTATTTTCAGTGGAGGTGGTGTAACCAGGGACAGTGGGTGCTATATTTGCAACCAACAAAAAAAAGTCAAGTCCAACTGTGCCTGCATGTAGAACTTTCAATGTCCCTTCTAATGAATATATGAAACTTTCCAAAAACTTTATATGAAACTTTGACCTTTTTTAAGGTTGAAGTAGTGTCAACACAATGAAGAAACAGAAAAACATTTTAAAATAGCTTACACAACTTATTGTGTTTCTTTTAGCCAATGAATATATAAAATACTAAAACAAAACAGAAAAACATTTAAATTATTACTTTATAATACCCAGAATGTTTTTACTAATCAGATTATCAAGTTTTCTTCTGTTATTATACGTTTTTAATATTACATTTTGTTAATTATGCACTATATAGCTTGCAGACATAACTTTAAAATGTCTCCCCCCCCGCTAACTTTTTTGGCATTCACTAAAGTTTTAAGCCAAAATTTTACAAAATTGGCAGAAATTATGTAAAGGAGGGATTCCAGATTTCTGTAAAAAAAATTTGACAGAAACATGGTATAGTATCAATTCAGTAAAATCTATGAAGTTCCCCTCCCCCCTCCAATGACAAGAGGCTTGGGCTGCCCCTGTGCATGGGAAATATAGTTTGAGCTGTATGTTATGGTTTTAAGACTCTACATGGATTAATAAATAATTTCAGTACTTTTCTGGTTTTTAATGTTCTTTTCAGGCTGTCATAGTGATTTCTTCTCTTAAGCCCTGTTTGTGACTTGCAATTCTTTATAATTTACTGGATGAAATTCTTTCTTTATAGTTTACAGCAGCTATTGGTTAACCATATTTGGTATAAATTTAGGACCAGTACTGGTGATAAGAAGACATGTTAAAAAAACAGTTCTCACTTCATAATATGCAAAATTAGCCTATTTAATGTATTATGCGAGGGGAACACCTTTATCCTCACTATTTTCTTTGTTTTTCCAGTTTTAAAATCAGATTTTACAAAATTTTGTCTTTTCTACAAGTCATAGAAATTGTTTTAAAACAAACACCCAAGACCCATCTAGCTAATGTAACCTAGCCTAAATTAGTTAACATTAACCAATTTATTGACATTATCCTAGTTATCGTTTTGCTAGATGGAAGTGATGGTGTTTAACTTCCTGATACAGAATAATTAGAAAGAAAAAAATGTGATAAAATGTTTATTTTACACAATTTTGTAAAAACTAATTGTACAACAGTGAAAATAGTGATGATAAAGGTGCTCCCTCTGGAAAATATGTTAACTAGGGTAAAAAACCTTTTTGTGGGAAAAACTACTTTTCATTGGCATTCTAGGAAATAGCAATGGATTTTCTGACCGCCCCTATTTCACTACAGCATGATGCGAAATGAGAGCAGTAATAGGAACTCTGCCTTCTTTGTCAAATTTTTACCAATAATTTTACATCATAAATGAAGAATGAGGTCTCTTTAGACAAGCAATTGAAAAGAAAAAATTATATTTAGCCTAATATTCTTTATTTATGGAATGAACATTGTGCAATAAAAGTTACATTTTTAGAATTAGAAGAAAATCAGCTTTCTGTTAATATGTGAATAAAACTGAAAAACCAAAAGGATATATTCATCCAAATAGGATAATTGGTATTAACAAATTGAGGTCATTGTAGGTACATCAATAAACTAATAATTTCAAGTGTTTGATAATAAATAATTTTAATAAAAACCATATTAATATAGACCTATAGCTTAGATTATGGAAAAATTCTACTTTAGCTATTTTTGGCAATCTTGGAAAGGGTTAGGTTAGGAAAATGAAACTTTCAGGGATGGGTCTACAGGCTAAAGTATGTCCCAGGAAGGTATTTTGAAGTACCTACATCCACTGTTTCTCCCTCTAGAGGGTCCTGAAATTTGTCTACATGACAGGTCTATACCTATTGGAATTTTGACCAAAACCACATTTTACCTCAATTTTCAGTGATCTGTATCTTTTTAAGGCAGGCCTGGAAAATACTTATAAGTTTCTTTTCCAAATATTCTTTTTGGGAAAAAGATATATATATATATATATATATATATATATATATATATATATATATATATATATATATATATATATATATATATATATATATATATATATATATATCTTTTTCCCAAAAAGAATATTTGGAAAAGAAACTTATAAGTATTTTCCAGGCCTGCCTTAAAGTAGCCTAAAATGCAAGCAGGCACAAGAGAACCTTAGCTAAAACGGATATAAACAATAGCCTGCTGGAGCAAGGGGACCTTTAGTCCTCCTTTTCAAATTGGGGTAGCAAATTGGGTAGCAAATTGGGTAGCAACACACACACAGAGACGACAACACACAGAGAGAAGACACACGCACAGAGACGACACGCACACAGAGACAACACACACACAGAGACGACACACACATAGCGACGACACATGCACAGAGACGACACACACACAGAGACGACAACACACAAAGAGAAGACACACACACACAGACGACACACACACAGAGACGACACACACACAGAGACGAAACACACATAGAGACGACACACGCAAAAAGACGATACACACACAGAGAGACGACACACACACAGAGACGACACACACACAGAGCGAGGACACACGCACAGAGACGACACACACACAGAGACGACACACACACAGAGGGACCAAACGTAAACAGAGACGACACACACACACAGAGAGAACACACACACACACAGAAGACAAACAAATAGCGACGACACATGCAGTGATACGACAAACACACAGAGAGAAGACTCCAACACAGAGACGACACACACACAAAGAGACGACACACGCACAGAGACGACACACACACAGAGACGACACACACACAGAGACGAAACACACAGAGAGATGACACACGCGCAGAAACGATACAGACACAGAGACAACACACACAGAGAGACGAGACACACACACAGAACACACAGAAACGACAAACACACATAGAGACGACACACACACAAAGAGACGACACACACACAAAGAGACGAAACACACACAGATACGAAACACACATAGAGATGATACACGCACAGAGACGAAACACACACACACACAAAACAAGCACAGAGAACACACACACACAGAGACAACACACACATAGCGACGACACACGCACAGACACGACACACACACAGATACGACAACCCGCAGAGAGAAGACACACGCACAGAGACGAAACACACACAGAGAGACACACACACAGAGATGACACACACACAGATACGAAACACACATAGAGACGACACACGCACAGAGAATAAACACACATAGAGACGACACACTCACAGAGAGGAAACACACAACGTGACGACACACGCACATAGACGAAAAACACCCACAGAAGACAAACCACAGATAGAAGACACACGCACAGAGACGACAAACACACATATACGACTCACACACAGAGGTGACACACACACAGAGACAAAACACACATAGAGACGACACACGCACAGAGACGATACACACCCACACAGAGATGACAAACACATAGCAACGACACACGCACAGTGACGACACACCCACAGAGATAACACAAACACACAGAGAGAAGACACACGCACAGAAACGACACACATACACAGAGACAACACATCCACAGAGAAAAAACACTCCCATAGCGACGACACACGAACAGAGACGACACACACACAGAGACATCCAATCAAAATTTTGAGATAGCCATTTTTTTCAGCGTAGTTGACTTCCCGATAGAAAATATATTTTTGAGGAGGATACTCCCCCACAACCCTCAGGGCAAGGGTTTTAAGTTACGCCCTGGGGGCATATAAGGTTTTTATAGGAGGCGTTGTCGTAGAAACTTCAAAACAGGCTCATTTAATTGGAAATTAAAGAGCTAGTGCCCTTTTTAATAGTAGAAAGTGATTGGAGTGTAACTAGCCCCCCTCCCCCCACGCTCATCATTTCCCCAAACACATCCAATCAAAATTTTCAGATAGCCATTTTGTTCAGCGTAGTTGATTTCCAGATTTGAGGAGGACACTCCCCCACAACCCTCAGGGCAAGGGTTTTAAGTTATGCCCTGGGAAAAAATATGTTTTTTTTAGAAGGCGTTGTCGTAGAAACTTCAAAACAGGCTCATTTGGTTGGAAATTATAGGACTAGTGACCTTTTTAATAGTCGAAAATGATTGGAGGGCATCTACCCCCCCCCCCTCGCCCCTTATTCCCCCAAACGCATCCAATCAAAATTTTGTGATAGCCATTTTGTTCAGCGTAGTTGATTTCCAGATAGAAAATATATTTTTGAGGAGGATACTCCCCCACAACCCTCAGGGCAAGGGTTTTAAGTTATGCCCTGGGGGCATATAAGGTTTTCATAGAAGGCGTTGTCATAGCAACTTCAAAAAAGGCTCATTCGATTGAAAATTCAAAGTGATAATGCCCTTTTTAATTGTCAAAAGTGATTGGAGGGCCCATAGCCACCCCACGCCCATCATTTCCCCAAACACATCGAATCAAACTTTTGAGATAGCCATTTTGTTCAGTTTAGTTGATTTCCAGATAGAAAATATGTTTTTGAGGAGGACACTCCCCCACAACCCTCAAGGAAAGAGTTTTAAGTTATGCCCTGGGGGGATATAAGGTTTTTATAGAAGGCATTGTCGTAGAAACTTAAAAAAAGGCACATTCAATTGGAAATTCAAAGGGCTAGTGCCCTTTTTAATAGTCAAAAGTGATTGAAGGGAAACTAGCCCCCCCCCCTCTCACGCCCATCATTCTCCCAAGCACATTCAATCAAAATTTTTAGATAACCATTTTGTTCAGCGTAGTTGATTTCCAGATAGAAAATAGGTTTTTGAGGAGGACAATCCCCCACAACCCTCAGGGCAAGGGTTTTAAGTTATGCCCTGGGGGCATATAAGGTTTTTATAGAAGGCGGTGTCGTAGAAAACTTCAAAAAAGGCTCATTCGATTGGAAATTCCGAGGGCTAGTGAGTAGAAAGCCCTTATTGACTCTGACATGACCACGTGGTAGCATCATATATGGGCATAGAGTCCCTAGGGAGAACACCTGTGCTGTCAGTCCGACGGGGCACCATATATGGGCATGGAATCCCAAGGGAGAACATATTTCCGAGGATTGTCTACGGGCGAAGTTTATTAATGTCTTTGATGTATTTCCAAGGAGAATTGTTTCCGGGCGAATGTTTAATAATGTCTTTAGAGTTCTTCCAGGAGAATTGTTTCCGGGCAAATGTTTTGATCTTAGAGGTGAAGAGATTAACGCGGGAAAGATTTTCCTGGTAAATTGAAATGTGACAGCACAGGGATGTCAAAAACAAAAGGAACACACAGAAATTACTTTTAGGGGTTATTTGAGCGAAACCGTTTTAGACATTTTAGGGAATTATTTCGGGTAAACAGTTAGAGACATTTTAAAAGATGATTTTAGAAGATGTTTTAGAAGAAGATTTGAGGGTGAAACTCTGTGGTCGTTATAATACACAAGTTCCAACAGTGTCGTGAGGTCCCCTACCCCAACCCCAAAGGGCTCCGATCCCCCTACCCCAACCCCGAAGGAAGCCCCCGGTCCCCAAAGGTCCCGGAGCCCCCATTTTTAATATTTTTTAATTTGCGCATTTTGGGACACAGAAGGGCCCCACCCCCCAACGTTTGACTCCCCCTCACAAGATTAGTGTTTTGTCATGGTTTACCATATCACAGTTACATTCTCTTGATTTTTCAAAGTTCATTTTGGATTTCTTTAGTTGAAATGCAAGAGTTGTCATGGTTTACCTTGTCACAGTTACGATCTCTTGATTTTCAAAGTTCATTTTGAATTTCTTTCATTGAAATGCAAGAGTTGGAATCTTTCAGTAGTGTTTTATCGTGGTTTACCTTGTCACAGTTACATTCTCTTGATTTTCAACGTTCATTGCGGATTTCTTTCATTGAAATGCAAGAGTTGGAATATTTCAGTAGTGTTTTGTTGTAGTTTATCGTGTCGCAGTTACATTTTCTTGATTTTTCAAAGTTCGTTTTGATTTTTTTATTGAAATGCAAGAGTTAGATTATTTCAGTAGTGTTTTATCGTGGTTTACCTTGTCACAGTTATATTCTCTTGATTTTTCAAAGTTCATTTTGGATTTCTTTCGTTGAAATGTAAGAGTTAGAATAATTCAGAAGTGTTTTGTCGTGGTTTACCCTGTCACACTTTCATTCTCGTGATTTTTCAAAGTTCATTTTGAATTTCTTTCGTTGAAATGCAAGAGTTGGAATGTTTCAGTAGTGTTTTGTAGTGGTTTATCGTGTCACAGTTACATTCTCTTGATTTTTAAAAGTTCATTTTGATTTTTTTCATTGAAATGCAAGAGTTGGATTATTTCAGTAGCGTTTTATCGTGGTTTACCTTGTCACAGCTACATTCTCTTGATTTTTCAAAGTTCATTTGAATTTCTTTCATTGAAATGCAAGAGTTGGATTATTTCAGTAGTGTTTCGTTGTGCTTTACCTTGTCACAGTTACATTCTCTTAATTTTTCAAAGTTCTTTTTTAATTTCTTTCGTTGAAATGCAAGAGTTGGAATATTTCAGTACTGTTTTGTCGTGGTTTACCTTGTCACAGTCACATTGTCTTGATTTTTCAAAGTTCATTTTGAATTTCTTTCATTGAAATGCAAGAGTTGGATTATTTCAGTAGTGTTTACCTTGTCATGGTTTACCTTGTCACAGCTAAATTCTCATAATTTTTCAAAGTTCATTTTGGTTTTCTTTCGTTGAAATGCAAGAGTTGGAATATTTCAGTAGTGTTTTGTCATGGATTACCTTGTCACAGATACATTCTCTTGATTTTTCAAAGTTCATTTCGAATTTCTTTGGTTGAAATGCAAGAGTTGGAATAATTCAGTAGTGTTTTGTCGTGGTTTACCTTGTCACGGTTACATTCTCTTGATTTTTTAAAGTTCATTTGAAGTTCTTACATTGTAAATCAAGAGTTGGATTATTTCACTAGTGTTTTGTTGTGGTTTACCTTGTCACAGTTAAATTATTTTGATTTTTCAAAGTTCATTTTGAATTTCTTCCGGTGAAATGCAAGAGTTGGAATATTTCAGTAGTGTTTTGTTATGGATTACCTTGTAACAGTTACATTCTCTTAATTTTCAAAGTTCATTTTTAATTTCTTTCATTGAAATGCAAGAGTTGGAATATTTCAGTAGTGTTTTGTCATAGTTTACCATGTAACAGTTACATTCTCTTAATTTTCAAAGTTCATTTTGTATTTATTTCATTGAAATGCAAGAGTTGGAATATTTCAGCAGTGTTTTGTCATGGTTTACCTTGTCACAGTTACATTCTCTTAGTTTTTCAAAGTACATTTTTAATTTCTTTCGTTGAAATGCAAGAGTTAGAATATTTCAGTAGTGTTTTTTCATGGTTTACCTTGTCACATATACATTTTATTTATTTTTCAAAGTTCTTTTTGAATTTCTTTCATTTAAATTGAATAGTTGGATTTTTTCAGTAGTGTTTTGTCGTGGTTTACCTTGTCACAGCTAAATTCTCTTAATTTTTCAAAGTTCATTCTGAATTTATTTCGTTGATATGAAAGAGTTGGAATATTTCAGTAGTGTTTTGTCATGTTTTAACTTGTCACAGATACATTCTCTTGATTTTTCAAATTTCATTTGAATTTATTTCATTGAAATGGAATAGTTGGATTATTTCAGTAGTGTTTTGTCATGGTTTACCATGTAACAGTTACATTCTCTTAATTTTTCAAAGTTCATTTTGAATTTCTTTCATTGAAATGCAAGAGTTGGAATATTTCACTAGTGTTTTGTCATAGTTTACCATGTAACAGTTACATTCTCTTAATTTCGTTGAAATGCAAGAGTTGGAATATTTCAGTAGTGCTTTGTCCTGGTTTAAAATTTAACAGTTACATTCTTTTAAATTTTCAAATTTGATTTTGTTGTTTTTTCATTGAAATCCGACAGTTGGAATAAGTCAGTAGTGTTTTGTTGTGGTTTACCTTGTCACAGTTACATTTTTTTAATTTTTCGAAGTTCATTTTGACCTTAGTTCGTTAAAATTCATAATCGGGAATATTTCAGTAGTGTTCTGTCGTGTTTTAACTTGTCACAAATACATTATCTATATTTTTCAAAGTTGATTTTAATTTCTTTCATTGAAATGCAATAGTCGAATTATTTCTTTAGTGTTCTGTCGTGGTTTACCATTTCACAGTTACATTCTCTTGATTTTTCAAAGTTCATTTTGAATTTCTTTCGTTGAAATGTGAGAGTTGGAATATTTCAGTAGTGTTTTATCTTGGTTTACCTTGTCACAGTTACATTATATTGATTTTTCAAAACTTATTTTTAATTTCTTTCATTGAAATGCAAGAGTTGGATTATTTCAGTAGTGTTTCGTCGTGGTTTAACATGTCACATTTACATTCTCTGGATTTTTAAATGTTATTTTTGGATGTATTTCGTTGAAATGAAAGTGATGGAATATTTCAGTAGTCGTCTGTCATTGTCTACCATGTCACAGTTACATTCTCTTGATTTTTCAAAGTTCATTTTGAATTTCTTACGTTGAAATGCAGAAGTTGGAATATTTCAGTTATGTTTTGTTGCGGTTTACCTTGTCATAGTTACATTATCTTAATTTTTCAAAGTTCATTTTGGATTTCTTTCATTGAAATGCAAGAGTTGGAATGTTTCAGTTGTGTTTTGTTGCGGTTTATCATGTAACAGTTACATTCTATTTATTTTTCAAAGTTAATTTTTTATTTATTTCTTTTAAATTAAATAGGTATAATATTTAAGAAGTTTTTTGTCATGGTTTAACTTGTCACAGATATATTATATTGTTTTTTAACTTTCATTTCGAATTTCTTTCATTGAAATGCAAGAGTTGGATTATTTCAGTAGTGTTTTGTCGTGGTTTACCTTGTCACAGTTACATTCTCTTGATTTTACAAAGTTCATTTGAATTTATTTCATTGAAATGCAAGAGTTGGATTATTTCAGTAGTATTTTGTTGTGGTTTACCTTGTCACAGTTACATTCTAATTCTTATTCAGCGATCATTTTTTACTACTTTCATTGAAATGCAATAGCTTGATCATTTAAGTATTTTCTTGTTACGGTGTATCATGTCACGTGTACAATCGTTCGATTTTTCGAAGCTCGTTTTGGATTTCCTTCGTTTGAATGAAAGGGTTGGAATATTTCAGTAGTGTTTTGTCGTGGTTTACCTTGTCACAGATACATTCTATTGATTTTTCTAAGTTCATTTAAAATTTCTTTCATTTAAATGCAAGAGTTGGAATGTTTCAGTAGTGTTTTGTCATGGTTTACCTTGTCACAGTTACATTCTCTTGATTTTTCAAAGTTCATTTGAATTTCTTTCATTGAAATGCAAGAGTTGGATTATTTCAGTAGTGTTTTGTTGTGGTTTACCTTGTCACAGTTACATTCTCTTAATTTTTCAAAGTTCAATTTTAATTTCTTTCGTTGAAATGCAAGAGTTAGAATATCTCAGTAGTGTTTTTCATGGTTTACCTTGTCAGAGTTACATTCTCTTGATTTTTCAAAGTTCATTTTGAATTTCTTTCATTGAAATGAAAGAGTTGGAATATTTCAACGAAAGAAATTCAAAATGAACTTTGAAAAATCAAGTGAATGTAACTGTGACATGGTAAACCATGACAAAACACTACTGAAATAATCCAACTCTTCCATTTCAATGAAAGAAATTCAAATGAACTTTGAAAAATCAACATAATGTAACTGTGACAAGGTAAACCACGACAGAACACTACTGAAATATTCCAACTCTTTAACTTCAATGAAATAAATTCTAAATGAACTTTGAAAAATCAAGAGAATGTAAGTGTGGCAAGGTAAACCACAACAAAACACTACTGAAATATTCCAACTCTTGCATTTCAACAAAAGAAATTCAAAATGAACTTTGAAAAATCTTGAAAGTGTAACTGTGACAAGGTAAACCACAACAAAACACTACTGAAATATTCCAACTCTTGCATTTCAACGAAAGAAAAACAAAATGATCTTTGAAAAATTAAGAAAATGTAACTGTGACAAGGTAAACCATGACAAAACACTACTGAAATATTCCAACTCTTGCATTTCAATGAAATAAATTCAAAATGAACTTTGAAAAATCAAGAGGACGTAACTGTGACAACTTAAACCTTAACAAAACACTACTGAAATATTCCAACTCTTGCATTTCACCGAAAGAAATTCAAAATGAACTTTGAAAATCAAGAAATTATAACTTTGACAAGGTAAACTACAACAAAACACTACTGAAATATTCCAACTCTTGCATTTCAATGAAACAAATTCAAAATGAACTTTGAAAAATTTAGAGAATATAACTTTGAAATGGTAAACCACGACAAAACACTAATGAAATAATCCAACTCTCGCATTTCAATGAAAGAAATTCAAAATGAACTTTGAAAAATCAAGAGAACGTAACTGTGACAAGGTAAACCACGACAAAACACTACTGAAATATTCCAACTCATGCATTTCAACGACAGAAATTCAAGATAAACTTTGAAAAATTAAGAGAATGTAACTGTGACAAGGTAAAGCAGAACAAAACAATACTGAAATAATCTCACTCTTGCATTTCAACGAAAGAAATTCAAATCATCTTTGAAAAATCAAGAGAATGTAACTGTGACAATGTAAATCACACCAAAACACTATTGAAATATTCCAACTCTTGCATTTCAACGAAAGAAAACCAAAATGAACTTTGAAAAATCAAGAGAACGTAACTATGACAAGGTAAACCACGACGAAACACTACTGAAATATTCCAACTCTTGCATTTCAATGAAAGAAATTCAAATGAACTTTGAAAAAACAAGAGAATGAAAGTGTGACAGGGTAAACCACGACAAAAACATTACTGAATTATTCCAACTCTTGCATTTCAACGAAAGAAATCCAAAATTAACTTTGAAAAATCAAGAGAATGTAGCTATGACAAGGTAAACCACGATAAAACACTACTGAAATAATCCAACTCTTGCATTTCAATGAAAAAAATTAAAAAGAACTTTGAAAAATCAAGGGAATGTAACTGTGACACGATAAACCACAACAAAACACTACTAAAATATTGCAACTCTTGCATTTCAACGAAAGAAATTCAAAATGAACTTTGAAAAATCACGATAATGAAAGTTTGACAGGGTAAACCACTACAAAACACTGCTGAATTATTCCAACTCTTGCATTTCAACGAAAGAAATTCAAAATGAACTTTGAAAAATCAAGAGAATGCAACTGTGACAAGGTAAACCACGATAAAACACTACTGAAATATTCCAACTCTTGCA
Source organism: Artemia sp. Qi Xiang Cuo (assembly GCF_049724085.1). Classification (NCBI taxonomy): domain Eukaryota; kingdom Metazoa; phylum Arthropoda; class Branchiopoda; order Anostraca; family Artemiidae; genus Artemia; species Artemia sp. Qi Xiang Cuo. The sequence goes on from NC_142803.1 coordinate 73,270,097, forward strand.
TTTGAATGAAAAAAATCAAAATGAACTTTTAAAAATCAAGAAAATTTACCTGCGGCACGATAAACTACAACAAAACACTACTGAAATATTCCAACTCTTGCATTTCAATGAAAGAAATCCGCAATTAACGTTGAAAATCAAGAGATTGTAACTCTGACAAGGTAAACCTAGACAAAACACTACTGAAATAAACCAACTCTTGTATTTCAATGAAAGAAATTCAAATGAATTTTGAAAATCAAGATAATGTAACTGGGACAAGGTAAACCATGACAACTCTTGCATTTCAACGAACGACATCCAAAATGAACTTTGAAAAATCAAGAGAATGTAACTGTGATATGATAAACCATGCCAAAACACTAATCTTGTGAGGGGGAGTCAAAAGCTTGGGGGTGGGGTCCTTTTGTGTCCCAAAATGCACAAATTAAAAAATATTAAAAAATGGGGGCGCCGGGACCTAGGGGGGCCGGGGGTTGCCTTGGGGGCGGGGGTAAGAGGATTGGATCCCTTTGGGGTTGGGGTAGGGGACCTCACGAAACTGTTCAAATGGAGCTTGTGTATTATAATGACCACAGAGTTTCACCCTCAAATCCTCTTCTAAAATCATCTTTTAAAATGTCTCTAACTGTTTCGCCGAAATAATTCCCTAAAATGTCTAAAACGGTTTCGCTCAAATAACCCCTAAACGTAATTTCTGCGTGTTCCTTTTGTTTTTGGCATCCCTGTGCTGTCACATTTCAAATTACTAGGAAACCCTTTTCCGCGTTAATCTCTTCATCTCTAAGATCAAAACATTCTCCCGGAAACAATTCTCCTGGAAGAACTCCAAAGACATTAATAAACATTCGCCCGGAAATAATTCTCCTTGGAAATACATCAAAGACATTAATAAACTTCACCCGGAGACAATCCTCGGAAACGTGTTCTCCCTGTGGATTCCATGCCCATTTATGGTACCCCGTCGGGCAGATAGCACAGGTGTTCTCCCTAGGGACTCTATGCCCATATATGGTGCTACCACGTGGTCATGTCACGAGTCAATAAGGCCTTTCTACTCTTGTGCCCTTTGTAATAGTCGAAAGGGATTTGAGTGCAACTAACCCCCTCGCACACCCACCTTTTCCCCAAACACATCCAATCAAAATTTTAAGACAGCCATTTTATTAAATGTAGTTTTAAGTTCTTGAAATTAGGTCTTTGAGGATTACAACTCCCCCAAATCCCCCAGGGCCAGGGTTGTAATTTAAGGATTCTCCGAATCCTTCATATTATTTCTTATAAAAGGGATGCTCATATAAACTTTAGAGAGGGCTCATTTGATTGAAAATGTAAAGTTCTTGTTCACTTTTTAAGAGTCAAAAGAGGTTGAAGGGCAACTAGCCCCTTTCCCTCCTCCATGCCCTAAAAGCATCAGACAAAATTTTTGAGATAGAAATTTTGTTAAAATAGTTCAAAGTTTTGATAACGAAAAAACTCCGGTGTCGACACGGCCCACCAGGGCCCAGGGGTAGGCGTTGTAAGTAATGCCCTGGGGCATAACTTATTGAGGGGGGGTTTATAACTTATGGGAAGGGGTTTTGTATGGGAAGAACACATAGGATATCTATCATAATTATCCAATTATAAGGTTAAAATACATACTCTGTGATAGATGCAAAATTGCTTTGGCTTACAAATTCCTATTAAGGTCAATTCCAAACAGTCGTGATCCCCTTGTGTCAGCAAGTGAAATGGTCTAAACCCCCTTATTGGAGCTATTTTTTCAATCCATTCATTGTCGTCAATCGCTGTCCACATGTTATGCAAGCTGTCTATTGTTCATATATAAGGTTTTTATCAAAGAGGTAATCGTATAGACTTTGAAAAAAGCCTCAATCGATTTAAATTGAAATTTCTAGATCCGTTTTTTAAAGTCAAGAATAATCGGACAGTAATCACCCCCCCCATGCCATAACAACTTGAAACTTTTTGCAATCAAAAACGAAAAAAATATAATTTAAAAAAAACTCCGAAAAATAAGTTTTTCAAAGAAAAGTAAAGGCCATTTCAAACTAAAGCTCAGGAGATACAAATACCTGTTAAAATTCAAACTCAAAACGACCAGAAAAACTATTAAAGAATAAATGAAACCCAAAACGAACAGAAATTAAATAAACAATCATAGCAAAAAACATACAACAAGTAATAATATAAATGAATAAATAGATCTTAAAGCGAGTAATGCTTAGATTGAATATGAAAATCAAGCTTAAAACGAAAACAAATATTTTGTTATTAAAGTTTAAATGAAACTTAAAACGAACAGAAATTAAATAACAATCAATGCGAACAAACATACAATATTTATTAATGTAAATGAATAAATAAATCTTAAAACGAGTGAAACTTAAATTGAATATGCAAATCAAGTTTGAATCGATTAAAAATAACTTTAAACAAGAGTTTGGGTATCGTATCACTACAGAAGCCTAAAACCTACTGCGTCATTGGCGCTTTACTGAAAACGAATTATATTACAAATGTTTTCTTTTGTACTTAATATTGACGATAAATATTAAAATTACAGTAAATTTTTGAACTGATGAGCTTTCAGCGATTAATATCATTATACATCAAATATTCAATTTAATTTATTAGTTATTAGTACCGTTTGACAACACTGTTCAAACGGTACTTGTGTATTATACAGAACACATCGGTGAAGTGAAGCTAGGTCAACTCACAGGGCCATTTTATCATCGTTAACCATTCCCATAGATTGATCCTATTCTAAATTTATAATTAATAAGCTATGAGTTAACAACCTTTCGGTTTTACCTTAACTGCTAATCAGCTTAACCCTTTTTTACCACCTTCATACGATCCGACCACTAATTAGGATTATTCACACCCCCATTATTCAATCAACAATTAAGATCGTTCATATAGTCCAATTCGCAAATGCTATACCCTTTTTCGCAAATAGAGTTTTTTTTGGTTAATGATTTAACACCATATGCCAATCAATCAATTCTGAGTGTAGCATCCTATTCTTTAATTAGCAGCGACGCATTCCTAACAAACTAGTCCTGACTAAAGGAAATTGTCCAAAAAAAGGTGTTGGCTCAGAAACCCGTCTGGTTGCATTACACAATCTCGTGTGCTCTTTGAAAAGGTGTATAGGTCTGTGCAAATAGCATGGCAAGGAACATAATGTACGGAAATAGCACGGCAAGGAACATAATGTACGCAAAATGGAACGTTAAACTCTACTAGCGTAAAGAATGAGGCGTTGAGGAGGGGACAGTCCCTTTCGTATACGGAATAATTTCTGTTCATTTTAAGATTTAATGTTGCTTCTTACTTTCTGTTAAAAAACTAGTTTTTTATTTACTACATAATAAGCCTACACTTTGTTGTGTTTTAAGGAATAAAATAATGAATAAAGATTTCACTACAGGAGTTCCACCAAATTTTCCAACCTAATAGTTTTTGGCTTGGAGAGTTTATTATAAGAATACAGCTAAAAGCTGTATAAAACAGAACAAGCTAAAACCTATATTTTCCTTTTTTTTTTACCGTGAAAGTTTTTGTAAAATAAAATTAACAACTTTACTTTAAAAATAGTTCCATCAAAAGACGGTTTTTAATTTTTGCACCCTCTTCTTAAAATTGATAATCACCGCCTACCGCCTACCGATAATTTCTACCGCCTTTGACTGCTGAAGGAGTTGAGGAGTGCTTTCAACTGTGTTAAGATAAAATATGCTTTGTTGTAGTTAAAAGTCATTATTAGCCATTAATCATTATATGTTTTGTATTTTAGGACTTTCCTGACTTAAATCTGTGTCGTATTCAAGTGTTGATGATAGTATAATACTTATACTATCTTGATACTTTCTTGCCAAATTTATCAGTGAAAACCGTCTTATATCTCTTCCTTACAATAAACGAACATATTTATCTTTTTCTTGTGCTTTTATAAGTTCCCTTATGTGATTTCTTGCAACACTTGAGTCTGTCATAATAAACAATGGGTTTCTTTCCTTATGTATTTTTTTTTGTTCTCTTAAGGGTTGTCCACCATCACTGTTATGGTTCTTTTTATTCAATCTGCTATGATATGATATCGATACAGTAATACATGAGTGATTAAAACATACCATGTCTAAATCAAACGTAATAAATAAATCCTCAGGCTCATTCTGGAATGTTTGGATAAGGTCATCATCATATACATGTGGACTGAGGATAGTTTCAATCACAATGTTGATAGCACTTAAAAGACAAGGATTCACGGGAAATGCTTTCCAAACATCATCATAATCAAGATCCTATAAGCAAAATAACGATTTTTAGATGATTTCAATTTAGTTTAAAAACATTCTATACTAATAGTTCACTGTCAACCCTAACCCCTCCCAAACATAAATTGAATTATAATACTTAAAATTTTGCAATATTCCTTATACCTTCATGGTTTTCTTAGTAAATTATCTAGCAGAAAGGAAAAAAATAATAAATATGTCAGCGCTTGCGTTGTCCACACTAAATAATGAAAATAACATCTTACAACTTACTTAAAAGCAGCACTATTTAGCAATATAATAGTCATAAATTCGCAATATTCATTATACCTCCATAGTTTTTTCTTAGCAAATTATCTAGTAGAAAGGAAAATAATAATAAATATGTCAGCACTTGCGCTGTCCACACTAAATAAGGAAAATAATATCTCACAACATACTTAACATTATTTAGCAGTATAATAGTCATAAATTTGCAATATTCATTATACCTTCATAGTTCTTTCTTAGCAAATTATCTAGTGGAAAGAAAAATTATAAATATGATAGTGTTTGCACTGTCCATATTAAAATTGTAGCGCTTCCGTTGTTTCATACTATAATAATGTAATAAAATAATATTCCATTCTAAAATAAATTCCATACTAAAATAAATTTAAACTTACATTAATAACATCAACATCTTGCGTTATACTTCTCATACTTCTCAAAAATGGCTAATCTCATCACAGTTTCTAAGGATTCTTCCATTAAAAACGGTAATTCTAAACAGTTAAATTTTCTGTTACAGAAAAAAAAGTTACTTTTAAAGTTTTTATTTGAATTGTTTGGAGGCAATTTGAGTTCAAGCTGGCTGTTAAATGGAGGACCGCCACTATGTGATGTTATTAACAGTGTTATTTAATGTTTCCTCAACAGGATTGTCCTAAAAGGCCAAATAAATATGTATCATGTTCAAAAATTTATTTTTCAAATTTTTAGAGTGTTGGTGATTTTTTAATTTAAATTTATTTTTTTATTAAAACCTATCTTATTTTCATTTAAAAAATAAAAGCTACTTTGCTCTAGAAAATAATCGTCCCCTTTTTTTCTCCTTTCTCATTAAGTGGTCCTAAAAAACATGAAACTGCATATGTTTTTGGATCGAACTATTACGAGGTTAGGGGTGATATAAATGGCTTCTTTTGTGCCACAAAACGTTTTTCAATTCAGATTTTTAGCTTTTATTTTTAAGTGTGGTGAGTCAAGTAATCATCCCGTAGAGATATTTGTCTGTCAATCTTCTCCCCTGTGCAGGTATGATGAACGACATATTACCACCAAATCTGGGGTAGTCTTGGGGCTTCAGATGGGAATATCAAGTTATAAGACATGTAAGAGAGGAATAAAGTTACTTGAATTCAGCTTTTAAACTTTGGGAGACTATATTTTGTATTCTATTGCTGTGAAATTTTTGCTATCCTTCAAGATGAATACCTAAATGTTTGACTTCAGTTCAATTTGGCGAAGTCCGAAATAGTTCTTTTCTACTGGAAGAGTCCTACTCCCCCTTCAATAGCACTTGGGAGCTCGACGGTTCAGCCTGCTGATCATATAGCCTCCTGAAACCTGACCATAGAAATACTTTTCTGATTATATTCATTTCTTTGTAGTTGACTTAAAAAAAATAAAAATAATTTTGACCATTGATAAACTAAAAAACTGTTGACCCCCCCCTCTGTAGGATGTCCACATGTGTGGACATTGGAGTCCTATCGAGCTAAGAGTATAGGAAAAATCTGTCTCGTCTATTAAAAGAGGTTTGTCAAAACGTTGAAAACAAAACATTACTCTTTATGAAATTTCTTGAAGCAGTTGTTGTCTCGTGTCAAGCAGAGAATGATTTTACACTGCTAGCACATCCATCTTGACCTTTTTCAGCATCCAAGCCTTCTGCACGGGGCTGCATTCGCCAGGTCACAAAATTCTGGTAAATGCTACGCAGCTCTGGCATATGGTGGAGGGATTGGCCTCTTTTTCACACTCAAAACACGGTGTTGAGTTTCACCCAAGAGTTCTTCGTTGCTATTTTCTTGACCTCGTGACTCCGAGCCTCCAGAATTGAGCAAAAACTTGGCCACGTTGAACCGAAGGTCAATGAGCTGTTTGAGGTCACCAGAAACTTCTGGGCCATGGCTCTTCAGCTCATGAAATGCATTGGCTAGTGCAGCATCCACAAAATGATGAAACAGACGCAGAGTCCATTTTTTAGTACGCGTCTCAAACCGGTAATAGCTGACCATGCGGTCCACAAGGTTGACCCCATCCATGTAGGTGTTGTAGTCGGAGACTACTCGTGGAAATTTGACCTGCACGTAAGACCTCTGGCGCTTTTCATAACGTTTGACCTCTGTCTCCTCTTCTATTCCTTTGCAGTTTGAAGACAGGAGAACCACTTCGTTATCATACTACTTGGTCACGGCTACTTTTTTATCTGAGTACACAGACATGGCAGAGGTTCCTCTGCCCTTTCTTTTCATTTTTTTTTCGGTAAAAAGCATTGGGCCGTTGGCACTCAAACGGTTCTTCATGAAAGTTCCGGTCGCATTTATTTTTCTTTCAGCCAGCATGTCGAGGAGCTTAAAATACGAGAAGAATCGGTCAAAATAGAGGTATGTACCTCCTGGTAGGGTCTAAGACAAGCGCAGCACGATCCCAGCTGACAAGCCATGTGTTACCAGCTGTTCTCCCAGGGTGGTGACTCCCTGGTAGATTTGGAAGTCGAGTATCAGCCCAGAGGAACTGGCAAGGACAAAATTCTTTAATCCAACTGGATTGGGCTTGTTAGGGACATATTACTTGAGAGTCGACCTACCCTAGAAGAGTATTATCTATTCGTCAATTTAACAGTTCCTGTGACGTGGTAACTGGAGAAAGATATTCCTGAAGTTGTCAAGGATCGGCTGCTCCTTCCAAAGCCTATTTTTGTTTTGTTTTTTTCGTCTGAGAATCAACAACGAACTTCAGGTTCGACCGGATTATGAAGAATCTGTCTCGAGTCATCTTTTACGATATGGCTTTTACCCTAAACTTCCCAGACCAGTACATGCGGATCCGAGGAAACTTGAGGTTCCCCATCAGGATGACAATGCCAACAAAAATTTGCAGCTCGTCAGGAGTTACATTCAAGGTTTTGTGGTGGACCAACTGATAGTTGTGGTTCATGCAAAAAGCTATATGTTCGAAGAAGCTCTCCGGGTAATATTGCAAAAAGAATTGTTCTGTACTCCAGTCGTCGTGATCCTGGAAATGAGTGGGACCCACATCTGGGCCACGATGATTATCGAACCGCCGAGACTTCCTCCAGGACAAGGTTGTTGCTACTTTGTCAGCCTTCAAGCGTTTGGCACGGGTTGCTAAGGTTATGTTATCATCAGATTCTTCACTCTCAACATCTGGAAGAACAGCATAAGTGCTTGATGACGGAATGGCTGCAACAGCTGGTTTACCGTATGAGCCTGAAGACGACAGAGTGGTTTTTTATCCATTCCTCATCATCATCTAAATCAGAGAGGTCCAGGTCGCTCTCATCGAGCATTCCGAGGGTGTCATCAAGGGAAACTACAATAAAGGAACAGGTTCAGTAATCTTGAAACTAATAGGTAGATAGAAAGATAGATAGATAGATAGTGATTGGCAAAAGAACTATCACAAACCCTAGTGGACCGAATTTGCATTTTTTAGTCAAAAAAATACAATAACAAAATAATACAATGACAACACATAGTTATCACTGTAACGAAAACACGACAGGTAACAGTCAGAAAATACAAAAGTCATAAATATAGGTCATAACTATAAAATATTTTAAAGGTCATAATATAAAAAGATAAAAAGGGTAACAAATAAAATAAACAAATATTCAACAGTGAAAAAATGATATATACAAAATAGTTTAATTCTTAGCAGACTTACGGGTTGTGATTTTGGTTGATTTTATTTGTAAAAGAGGGAATAAAAGTTTTTATAACGTAAGGTAGAAAAGGGTATTGTAACCAGGATGGGGGTTGGTGGGGACACTATACGGGGTTGGCAATTTCTTATGGGTGGATGGCGGCTAGGTTGTTGCCAATTTGTAAATAAAACAATCATTGGCCTCTGCTAACCCCATTAGAATCGATATTTGAACTACGAAAAATCAACCCTAGCTTTTTACTCGATTGGAACCGCCCGGCCACAGACGTGGACATAGAGGTTTTCCAAGTTCCAAAAGATGGCACTTATCAAACTAACTGCTTTTAAAACTATCTAAGCACTGTATACAATCAAGAGAGTACACCTGATTTTTGTCAGGACTTGTTCTCATTACTTTCTTTTTTTTCTTTTTCTTACCTTTACTTTTTTTCATCTCCTTATTTTACCCTTTTATATATTGTCAAAACACCACTAAAAGTCGCAGAAACCTTCTGAAAAAAATCACAGAT
>NC_142803.1:73279348-73397485 GCF_049724085.1 Artemia sp. Qi Xiang Cuo
TCCGAAAAGCACGTTGAAACAACGAAACCTTTGTTAGATGGCGAGGCCTTTGCACAAAAAATATTTTATGGGGGTGTCCACAGACGTGGACACCAGGTCTCAGGAGGATAGTATACTTAGGCCTCCACATCGGGTCCTCTTTACGTCACACTAGATTTTTTCTCATCGAGCATCTTAACCGTTTAATTTCAGCATCTTACGCCTCTATAGTCACTTGCAAGTTCCGCTTCAATCTTCATCTCTTTGCTAGTCTGTCCAATTCAGTAGCCCTCCCCCCCTATATTGTACATCGCCCCATTTTGGAAAATATTTACAAAATCCGAAAAGTCAAAAATCCATTCGCTGTTTTTCCGTTTAGTAAAAACGTCTACCACCTTGGCACAGAAATTCATCTATAGTTAAAATATTCAAAATTACAGACCCAGAAATAGCTATCTCTCGAGTTATTGGAAAACATAATAGAAAAGCACCTGGTCTTGAGATAGGCCCACTTCTAGTACAATAACTTCGTCTGTTGTTGATTTTTTCTTATTTTTTTATATATATAATTATATATGAATAAGTTGATGTTGTATGTGTGAATTTGCTTTTGCTTTGTTTGATTTTGTTCCTATTTTATCCTTGATTTATTTATAATTGATGTTCTCTTATGATCTAATTGGTTTTGTCGATATTTGTCTCGTACTATTGTTTTCTTTTCTTTTTTTCTTATATTTTGCTCCGTCTCTTTCAAGTTTTTGTATATGGGTTTTCAGTTAATAAATAAATAAATAAAGATCAACTGAACAAAATCTCCCTTTTTCAGTAGTTGCATCTTGTGTTCCAAAAACGCCTAAAGTGCAAACTCATAATCGTTCAGCTATAAGTGCTAATGGAAGAGTTAATTCCATACCTCAGTCGTACTATGCAAACTCTCCACTTCAAGTCAACCATAAAAATACACAGGTATATCCTTCGTATGCTCAAACACTTTGTGGTATAATACCTTTCCAAGGAAATTCAAGCTGGGGGCATTTATGTCATGCACAAAAAGTTGATGATAATGATCAAGTGAATAGCAAATAATTCGAAAAGATTGGAACTGTTCTAGCGGTAAGTCATGTTATAAGCACATGTGGACTCATAGATCAAATAAAATCTATTTTGTCACGAAAAGCGATTGTCTCATTGCTCGGGCAAAAAAATCTAGAAATATGCCAATACGGAGCTTCAGAAACTGAGAAAAGATATTGCTATGCCCAGCAGCTCCAAAGAAAAAGCAATAAAACAGAATAATTTTAGTAGAAAACCTTAAAACTCTCCCAGTCTTAGTGAAGAGCTGCAGCTGGAACAAAGAACCAGAAGCAAAGGTAAGCAATCTCCTCCGATGGATGATAAGAGAGATACAAATTCTGCATTTGATCAGATGGAAGATTGAAGCACAAACAGTGAGTAATTTTAAATTCTTCAATGGAATGTTCTGTCACTTAATAATTTAAGATTCAATGAGCTGATAGCTTGGATTGCTTTTAATCCTGATGATGTAATTTGTTTACAACAAACTAACCTGCATAGCCTAAGGAGGATTTATTTACCAGGTTTTAATATTTATAGGAAGGACAGATATACTGGGAAGAAAGGTGGAGGTGTTGCAATCCTTATAAGACAATTTATTTCCCATTCATTTATTGGTTCTAAGGAGGATCCCCATGAGATCGATGCTGTTACTATTTGTTTACATCTAGAGGCAGAGAAACAACTGAAAATTGTTTCTTTTTATAACCCTAAGGGTAATAATGATATAACAGATATCATTCAGGAGATTGCTTGTGATGGCAATACCATTGTCCTGGGGAACTTTAATTTTCATAGTTTCCTATGGGAAACTGGACTTCTTCAAACAAAGCAGGAAGTTTTCTTCAAAACCTAATACTTGGTCCTAAGCCGATTTCTATTTGCACTCCTTATGGGCTTCCAACTCACTACAATGTTAGAGGAAATTCCTTTTCTACAATAGATTTGCAAATTAGACCTACATGGCTAGACCCAAAGATAGAGATTAAAAGAGTTTCTGACCTTCAGACAGACCATGCTGCTCTGCTTTGTCAGATAACAAACAAATTCTTTACCCCAAACCCACCAAGATAGAAAATCAGCATACGGAAAGGTAATTAGAATCTTTTCAAACAACATTTAAATGAAGCGGACTATTCACCATTTACAGAGGAATATTACCTTGAATGTCAAGCTATCCTCATTTCACACCATTTAGAAAGAGCAGCTGAAAAGGCTATGGGGCTTATTTCTGATCAAATTACTTTTCCAATAGTTAAAAAGCATCCTAAAATAAGGTGGAGCGATGATTGCAGAAAGGCTGTCAAGGATAAAAAAAAGGCGAGAAATAGGTTTAAAAAGCATCCTAGCCAAGAAGAACTGATTTCAATGAGGAGAGCCAAATCTATGGAATAGCCAAAAGCTAAGGAGAGCCAAAAGCTAAAAGAGGAGTATGGAATAATTTTTCCTTAGAATTAGACGAAAATGTTCCCCCAACAAAGATTCATATGTCTATAAATAAAATGATGGTAAATAATAAAAATAGAAGCAGCACAATCCCGTCATTATGTTCCGGTGGCAAATTATTACATACTGATAAAGAAAAGGCAGAAGCTTTAGCTGTATGCTTTGGGAAAACTAAGGTATTGGCGACAATGAAACCCCTCTGTTGCAAACTCCATAATACTGGCAAGTCAAAGGAGAAATTATTGGTGCCTCTGACAATAACAGATTTGAATAATATTATGGGCGAAGTCAATATTTCATCTGCAGCAAGTGAAGATGAACTCAGTTATAAATGGATAATTGAGTCGGGTGAAGTTTTTAAAACCAAACTACTTCATATTTAAAATCAATCTTGGAAGAGTAGGATATTTCCGAAATTATGGAAGCAGGCTATTATTGTACCAGTGCCTAAGCCAGGAAAACCTACCGAAAGTTTGAAGTCTTATAGACCTATCTCAATTTTACCGGTCGCCGGTAAACTCTTAGAGAAAATAATTCATAAGAGACGGGTATGGTTTGTTGAATCTAACTAGTTACTACCAAGGTCCCAATCAGGTTTTCGTTGGGGTAAATCCGTTGTGGACAGTATAGTACTCCTTCAAGCTGCTATGAGACAATCCACAGAGCAAGGAAAGATTTTAATTGCCGTGTTGCTGGATTTTGAGGCTGCTTTTGACAATGTTGATAAGACTTTACTCTGCAGAACTCTTACAGATATAGACTCCCCAGAGGGGGTTATTGAATTTTTAGATAATTACCTATCCGACAGGCATTATAAAGTTAGAGTCCATAGAGAATATTCTAATGTATATTTAGTGTATAAAGGACTCCCGCAGGGGTCATCATATAGCCCTTTATTGTTCACTTGGTTTCTGTCAAATTTAAAGTTCAGCTCTGATAATGCTTGCAAAGCGGAGTTTTCTGACGATCTTTTGATTTGGAACTCTTGAGTCCAAAAAAAAGGATATGGCAATAGAATTAAACCAAATTATGGAAGGACTATGGGCTTTTTCTATGGCTTATTCTCTTCCGGTATCAGCATCAAAGACTAAGGTAATTATATTTTACAAAAGAAAAGGATTTGTCCCTCCCAAAATATGGATAAATGGAAATGAAATTGATTATGACCCTTCTCCCAAAGTCCTTGGTATCCATTTGGACCATGATTTGACCTGGAAGAACCATAAAGATGTTGTTAAAAAGTCTTGCATGAAAAATCTTATTCTTTTAAATTGTTTAGCTACTACTAAATGGGCCAGCTCAACAACTGTTATGCAAGATTTTTACAAAAGGTCTATCCATTCAAAGATTGAGTATGATATTGAAAAATACGGAAAATGATGCAAAACAAGTTTAGCAAAGTTGGAAAACCTCCAAAGCATGGCAATAAAAATAGTCTTGGTTTTCACAACCATACCCCAAATCACACGGTCCGGGCACTAATTGGTATGCTGTCAGTGTAAGAAAGGAGTAACATGCTGGTAGTCAAGTATTACAAAAAATCCAAGCAATTGGTCAACTGCATGAGTTTTTTTTCAAAAATCTTTATTAATAACTGTTCAATGAATGATAGCTGGCATATCCGCTCTTGGATTCTTTTCACTGAACTAGTTTCCAACTGGAATAAGGATGCAGTGAGTAACATTTTACATCTTCAGCCTCCAAAATGGAAGTTTAATCCTATTCATGTATGCACTGAGCTTCATAATGGATAAGAAGTCAAGTTTTCTCCCAACTCAGATTAAGTTAGTTTTCAAACAGAAAGTCTTAAATGATTATCCTGATTTCCTACAAATCTGCAAAGATGGTTCGGTAAAAGGGTCCAAAGCTGCTTCTGCCGCGACAATCCCAAGCTACTCTTTGAATATTTGTACAAGGCTGACAAATAGAGCTTCCATCTTGACTGCTGAGATTAAAGCTTTAATCGAGACACTTAAGGTAGTTATAGCAAAACCTCCAATATCAAAAAAGTGTGTAGTCTTTTCAGACTTCAAGTCAGCCTTACAATTGATTTCTAAAGTGCACAAATCAGTATTGGACTCATATCTGCATTACCTTCCGACCCTTCTCTTCGACCTTCAAAAGAGAATTATTATCATCCAGTTTCAACACGTTCCAAGTCATCAGGGTATATACTATAATAAAATTTCTGATTTGTTGGCAAATTCTACAGTGGATACACCCATTTCTATCAACGCCAGGTCTCTCACTCTACTTGACTTAACCCGACATAGAATACCTATAAAACGGTTCTTACCTCCTATTCTGATCTTCCTGTTTCAGGAAACTAATATTCTTTATTTCAGAATAAATAGTTACTCTCTGATTTTAAGAAAGGAAGAACATGAATGGAATAAAAGGGACGACCCATACTGCAGATTTTGTTTAAAAGGGCCTGAGACTTTACAACATATAATTTTGTAATGCTACAGCACAGCTTACCTGGAAGCAAATATAAAACGTATATTTGAAAGACTGAAGACGAATAAAGATATTGACAAGCTATTTAAAGCCAATTATAATGCATCAGATGAAAGATACGTGTACAAAAGCATAATTGATTTTCTCATGGAAGCTAATATTGTTTGAAGAGAGCAGAGTAAGTGCAGAAGAGAGTGAGAGCGAGTAGCAAGAGCCATATTGGTGCCAGCTGGCATACAGGCCTTAAATTGTTAGAAACAGGCAGCTCGAGTACTCGTACTTCCCACAAACCATCCAATTCCATTGTTTCTTATTTTACTTTTGTTCTGATATATGAATTGTTTTTGTTATATTGAAAACCAAGTTTGTTTGAAAACCAAGTGTATTATATTCCTTAAGAAATGAAAAAAAAAATTATTGTTGATAAAAAAAAACTGTTTGTTTATCTGTTGGTTGTGTTCCTTCTGTTGTATTAATTGTGTATTTAGATGAAACCTCCTAGAAGCCGAAAGGCTTCTAGATTCCAGCCGAAAGCCTATCATAGATTCCAGGTGCTGTCTTTCGAAAGAAGAAAGAAGAAGAAGATGAAGGTCTCCTCAATAGACTGCCAAGAATGTTCAAAATATATAAGGACAATACTGGTCCACTCGATTAATTTTTCGGTTGACTACTTATTAAGATATACTGCTCATTGTTTTTGCTAAGTTTTTGATAAGATGGTTTACATTTGTTATTCAAAACTAGCTTTTTGAACCTTTTAAGTCTAAAGAAAATTTGTTTACATTATATTTTTTTAATGAAATGAATTTGAAAACAAAGCTAGAAATTTATGAGGAGTAAATATTAAACTGTATGATATGAAGAAACAGTTCACATGATGCCTATGGTTTGGTTACTCCCATTGTAGCTTGTTCAACTATATTCAATACTGTTAAAATTTGAAAAAAAACTAAATTATAAGACAGGACTACACAAGGGGGAAATAGCAAAATTTCATTGATTAAACATTATTTAACAAACTTCAGCAACATTCAAATAGGGTTTAATTTGCAATTATATGTCTACTAAAGCAATTGCTAAGAGGAAAAGTTTCAATCTTTCAATTTAGCTGGAATATTTAAGCTACAAAAATAGCTTGCCAAATAAACTATGTTTCACATAAGGCCCTGCAAGAAAATATTTTATGTATATAACATATATATTAATCCCATCTGGAAAAAACCGCATTGCAAATTTTATTCTTGGACTTTTTTTTATAAAGGTTTTATTCTTTTCAGTTCTGCAGATGAGGAAGTGTACCATGGGGGACAAAAGTCCCTTAATCTGAATGAGTCCCTTATCATTACCCTGACTTATTTGGCAAATCAGGAAGTAATCCGTACAATTGCATAAAAGTTTGGTCATTCTCAATTTGCTGTCTGGACAGCACTTGATTCAGTTTGTGACGATATATTTCAAAACTATAAAAAAGTAATAAAGTGGCCAGAAGTTGGCCCTCTCAAATATAGTGGCCCTCTCAAATATCGCATCTAAATTTAAAGAACGAGCTGGCTTCCCTGGAGTGATTGGATGTATTGATGGATGCCATATACCAATTAATGCTCCAGTTAAGTTTCAGAAGGACTAATTAAATTACAAGCAATTTCATTCTACAATATTATCAGCTGTAGTGCTTCCAGATAGATGTTTTTCTTATATTTGTGCTGGTTTTCATGGAAGCAACCATGATAGTTATATATGTCAAAGATCTAATTGGTATAGGCAAACCATATTAGATCCTCAAAGTAGATTTTCTCCTTTGGGAGATTATTGCATTCTAGGTGACAATGCTTTTCCTATTCAACCTTGGTTACTAGTACCTTATAAAAATAATGAACAGAATCTCAACAGAACCAAAAAAAGGATAATAAAAAACTTTCTCAAACGAGAATTGTAGTTGAACATGCTTTTGGGGACATTGTGAACCGGTTCTGACGTTGCTCAAATATTTATGCTTCTGTACCAAAGGCAGTGAAGATTGTTACAGCGTCTTGTTTAATTCACACTCTATCGATAGAAAATAGGAATTTTGTTTATGATAGAGACCTTACATTTGAAATTCACACGAGAGTGAATAGGACTCTACACAACCCCTCCAGAAGTTCGTCACAGATTGTTTTGAAAAGAGAATCTTAATTTCCTCTCAATTGTAGCTACATGCTAATTTATCCTTTTTTTGTTATAGTTAAATCAACTTGTGCTTTATTTACAGTTTGATAAATTTGTATAAGATATTGAAAGGATAGACACTGGTTTTGAGCAGCAACAGTCTCTCTTATTCATTATCCCATATATTTTTAATTTCTATGTACATATTTAACTATTATTTATACACGCTGCCGATCTTTGACCACAGTACTGAAAAAAACACAGCATTTTGTCTTTAGAATGGACATTGAAATAAAACTTAATCATGCCAAAACAAAAGTAAAACTGTGAAAATGTTAGGTATAAACGCTAAATCATGAGATTTTGACCATATTTGGGAGAAAATAAAATTTAGTTTGTACACTCTTTGGGAATAAAGCTTGCTAAAGATAAAGATGAGTTTATTAAAGCAAAATAAAAATATATAGACTGATAAAGTGAAACCAAATGTATGTTTTTTGGTCTTTCATTTCTCTATATATGTTTCTAAGAATTTTATTTTCATTTCCAAGTTTTCTGGGTGTTTGCTTTCCAAATGTCTTTCTCTTCTTTGGTCTTTGTTGTGGGGAAAGCTATGCCTTAGGACCTAAGAAAAGAGAAATATTCTAGATTATAAACAGCAAAAGACAAATAAAAAAAATCAAGAAACTAGATATCCATTTAACCTTGGTACAGATCTGAGGGAAATTAATTTTTTTGGTGTTTACCAGCAAAAAAATACTCTTTTTACAGATGAAAATGACTTTTCTTTTACTCCAAAGGGGGCTAGAAAGTTCCATACCGCCCTGTACCATTGCCCTGGAACTGTTAAATCTTAAACTAATTTGACAATTTCAATTGGAAATGCCAACATCTCGTTCGTGGTTTAATACGTTCATTTAATTCCTTGTGTACTCTCCAAATTATTTACTTCGTGTTATTTTTAGAAGAAGAGTAAAATTTGTTTTTAGATTTTTGTTTTGATATTTTTTGCTTTTGATATTTTTTTGCTGATATTTTTGAACACGTTGTATTTAATACAGTCTTATTCGATTATTTCGGCTCCCATTTCTAGCATTTATCAGACCTATCTTAGATCCTCATGTGCCTCTAGGCACACTAGGGTATTGTACAAAAATAGACACCAGTCATCCCATAAACATGCTGCAAATGGCATCCTAGCAAATGGTCTTTTTGCTCTTTTTCATCTCTATGTCTCCAATTCAGGATGTGATTTGGTTTGTCATCGTCTTTCATTTTTACTCCTTTTATCCCGTGATCTATTTTGTCTTTCAAGCAAAAAACGTATAGGTTAAAGTAGAAAGTATGGTGAAAAGATAAAATGAAAGCTCTTTTTTGTGCATATTTGCGTATGTACAGTCACATTACCTTGAACTTTTCATATGTTATCATGTCGATGAATAAAGTAACAGTCGTGTCTGACATGATTAGTACATTCATTATCCATTGATGGCAATGGCTCTTTGGTATTGTTTAATTCATCAGTTCCCTTTTTTCAAGAAGGAGAAACAAACTAGACTTGGGTGGGCTTAGTTCTTTTTGTTTGTATATTTAGGTTTAAAAAAATTAAATCTTTGTCAAGCAATTGATGTTTTTTAGCATTTAAAAAAGTATTAGTTTACTTTAGCTTGATTCAAGGGGCAGAGCCTGTCATATGTTTTTTTCCGGTTAATGTTACTTGACTGTTTAATAAAAATATATTCAGTTATTTAATTTTTCTTCTTGTTAGTCGTTACATAGAAAGGGCCACTTGAAAAGTGGCCAAATTCATCAATTTAATACGATAGCGCACAAGATTTCAAACTATAAGTTTGAAACTATCACTTGGAAGCAGTAGTTTCAAGTGATACAATATACCGCATTAAAAACTGATAGAGTTAAATTATTATTTTTAGTCTTTAATATGATTTATCTCCCCAAGCAGTCTTTTCAATGCGTATAAATACACACGTTTAGTTACTAAGGCGTGGTTCCATAGTTCACGCTCCTGAGCCATTAGTAATAAACAGAATCCATCTTAGTGGGAATTACTAACAGTACTGAAATTGGAGGAAAAACAAATGCAAATTTTTGTTGAAAATTTCAATTTTCAGTTCAGGATCAGCAGCTGGCTGACCATTGTACATAGGTCCAGGGTGGCCAGTGCTGCCACCCTGGCCTGAAACAATTTACTAAATCTGAGAGGAAAAATTTACTAAATTGCATCTGTTTTTTATAAGCGCTCCCAAAATTTTTGGCACGTGCGGCTATCGCCACACATGCACCGTCAATCATCAATTTTTACTATAGGAGGATAATCAATAAGATTTTCATATTCTTTTTTTCATTTTTCTATGGCTATTTCTATTTTATTTCGTTTTCAATCAAATAAACCTACTACTGTGGCTTTTCACTCGAATTTTATTATTTTTAAACAACAGATGTTGCTGCATAGGCTTACAACATTGATTCGTTGAAGTTACGGGAAGTGGAATATTTCTTTTCCTTAAAAAGCGTTGAGCTACTTCTGATTGGTTTAGGGTAGGAGCGGGCTTGCACAGCACAGAAGCAAACTCCACTTTGAAAGCTCTCTTTTTATGACTCCTTCACAAGTCTGTTACTGGACTATTTTCGTTCAATCGGGGTTGACCGGGTTGGACAATAGTTATTCGTTTGTGTCTGCAAGAAGTGAATTCGAAAGGGCAACTGTTATCTCACCATTCTTTTAGTATCTTGTTGGGAGAAAAGATCCTACCAGAAATGGATTGCGAGCAACACTCCGTGTAATAAGCCTTGTCTGTATTTGACGGCTTTTTCTTGCCATCTCCTGACGGGATGATGTCCTGGTACGGATGAAGTGCTCAAGAAACTCGAATGCATCGATCCTTCTGTAGCTTTGTGCAGCTCCTTAAATTAAACGGTAATTTACCATCTGAGTAGAGTGCAGTTTGTTGCTATTGTTATTCTTTGGTGCCTTACAAACAAGAAACAGTCGTCAAGACAAAACTTGTCTCCACCTTGAGATTCTTCACACTAGCTGTGGTGGTATGCAGTAAGTCTTACACCCCTATTTTCATTTTCTCTGCGCACCGTTTGTTTCGCTTGCATTATCGCAACAACAGTTTCCGTTTTTTGCCTACATCGAAGCTTTGTCTTCTTGTATGACAAAACTGAGAACTGCATTTCAGAGTCAGCAGACGAATGGGAGAGACAGCACAGCTGCAAGATAAATTCGTAAGGATCATCAAACATCGGTTCCCCCTACCATCTTTCACCCACTGCAAATGTTTTCAGAACATATCAGGTTCAAAATGTCACTTAGTTTATTTTTTCTCAAAGTATGTCCTAGACTCTAATTCTGACCACTGCACATCAAGGATGTCTCTTTTTCGTTCTATTTTCCTAATAACATTCCCCAACCAATTTGGAAATCGAACCAAGAGTGGTACTAGTAGTCTGACTAAACCGGTCAAAGCAACGGCAGGATCGATGCACTCGAGGTTCTTGAACGTTTTATCTTCGCTGTAGAAACTATTGGTGAACTGCATAATGAACTGCAGTTTTTTTGGAATTCTGCAAGCTTCAGCAAAAAAAACTGTAACAAATGACACCCAGTTTTGAGCGCCTGGTTTAATTAGCTCAGAGGAAAAAATTACACTCTGGAGTGTCTGATTCTCCAGGGAGAGTTTCAAAACTTCCTTGTGTGTAACCCTTTCTATGACACCGAGCTTACAAAAGCACTTCAATAGCGAGCTAAATGTAGTTCTGGTGCTATTCAGAATACTATGAAAGTGAACTGATCTGCTCTGGAACTCCAGATTGAGCACATATATCTTCTTCAGCATAAAAGACAGAAAATATAGAAATGTGTTGCAGAAGGGATCGTTCATTAAATAGTAAATCGGTCTTGCCTTCTTCCAAATAGCCCTGTCATGTCAACGTTGTTAGTTTGATCACCTAGGAGCAGAACCACGGCACTCCACTATTCTAAAATCCTCTAAACCACTGCTTCGAGAGACGGCCGTCGTGTTGTCCTGATGAACAGCATCCTGTTTTTGCCAATATTTGTAAACTCTTGAAACTGTTCATACTTCTTGAACAGTTTTGGACTAAAACCAATATAGTTGACCAGGTTTCTGATTAAGTCTCCCACGCTTTCAGGTAAGAGTTTTGAATCTTGAGAAGAGCACAGTGCCAAGGAATTACTAACACAGCCTAAGGTAAACAGGTGACGCACCTATTCTTTGAGTTTATAATAACTATTTCCAATACAAATTTTTGGCAGTAAGTTAAAAATTTTTTTTTTCATTTCCAATAATTTCTTTGGTACTTATTAAGAATCCGGTAAATACACAATAAAGACTGCATAGAAATCGTAAGAATGCCCTATGAAGAACAGGTTTTCGTTGCCTTGTGAGGTATTGCTCACTCCGTGACAAAGATCTAAACTTTAGCGTTTTGGGGTTGAAGGGGCAAAAAAATTACCTAGGTTAGGTCACGCATTTAATATATCATATGCTTTACCCCCCCCCCTAATTTGCAAATATATAGCCCAAATTTGTTCATAAACTAATATTGTTATCCTATTTTGTTTTATTTCATTAGCATTAGCCAAACTTCACTTCTCGCGTGTTTACCGGATTTTTAATTAGTACTATTTTGTTTCTTCTTAAAATTGTATGCCTTGCAGGATCCATGTAACAAGTAGCATAGCAAACTTAAAAAAAACTGTATAGAAAACTTTCCAGGCTTTTTAACCTTACAAGTCATTTTTATGGGTCAAGCACCCCTTGGAGCTTCTATTCCTGGGTATAATCGCAATCAACAGGTTCAATATGACTGGAAACCGCTTTCAGATTGCATAAAAGAGATGTGTCATGGCGACAGAGCATCTGAGACTAAGCGTATGTTCGTCAATTGGCACCTGGATTATATGCTATCTTGATCCCCTATGTTTGAACCATTTCCCATGGATATCACAATAACAGGCCTAGTGTATGTTTTACTTATAGTGGGAGGAAACATTCATTAGAAAAATGAGTCAAAATTTGTTCGGAACATTCAATAGTTTACGGTTTCTGTCCACCCATTATCGCATAGAAAATACATGAAACACTTCATGGGTCAGTTTTTCCTCCCCCGTGAGGACTTAACACAACAGTGGGTGCCTTATAACTTTTTTCTTCAGTTTTTCACCACTTTTGAGAAAATATGACCCCTCACCCTTGTGTTATGAACAGACTTATCATTGTATTTAAAACTGCCATTAAAAATAAATTATTGACTGCAGAATTGATTCCTGAATAAAAACGAAATTTGTTGGTTGTTTCCACGCTTTAGACTTTCAAAGATTCGCTGGTGATGGTGATAAAAAGGTGGATTGTGGAAGGGACTGAAACTGAGGCCATAGAATAAAAAATATCAATTCAGATAGAGAAAAATATTCTAACTTTGTTCAACAAAACGAAACTTGGCCGAAAATATCATTAAACACTTGTTTTTCATATTTTTGGCAAACTTACTAAAAATTTACTGTACTAAAATTCTAAAATATTCAAAATTTACTAAATTCAAGCTCGATTTACTAAATTTACTAAATCGGGTTCGTTTTTACTAAATTTAGTAAGCGGGGCTCCCACGGCGTCAATAAAGTTAATAAGGCTGTCCATAAAGTTAATAAACCGTTTTCCTCTTATAACTTTATTGACTTTATGGTTGTCGGAAAGAAGTTAAACTTTATTTAACTTTTTCAATAAGTTCCGGAAAGTTTAGCCAATAGGAGAAGACTTGTAGAAAATTTCAATTCAGCTAAAAGAAACTAATTAGATAGCCAGTCTTGAACTTTTTTCTCTAATCTGTGGAACGTTGATATGTGGAACATTGAAGCAGAAGACTTGCTTATTTCACTAGTGAGAAATAAACCTTTAATTTACTGTTCCTCACAAAGGGAACATAAGGACAGAATTTGTGTTGAAAATACATTCAAGGAAATAAGTGAAGTAATGTGTCAGGAATTGGGTCCTCATTTTTATCTGTGAGCCATCTTTAGTAAATTTTAAAATAAAAACAACATCTAACTTGAGACTAACTCATTAAATTGAAAAAGTTATCAAAAAATGATGTTAGATATATTCAAGAATAAACGTGTGAATAATTCAAATCAATTGCTTCAAAAAATTTCCATAAAATCAGGAAGGTAAAATTCATGTGTGAGCGCGACGAATTTTACGGTATGTAAGTCTGCGGAATACTTTATTAACTTTATTGACACCGTGGGAGCCCCGCTTATGTGTTCTTTACAATAGGGCCGTTCTTTTGCTCTAAGATCTTACATCTTTCTGCAAAGATTTCCGTTCTTTTATTCATATTACTTCTAAGATCTTACTTCTCACTGATATTAGCAAAAAGTGTGAAGGACGCTATATTTCTACCGCATAGAACAATGATGAGAGAAGTTTGATGATGTGCTTATCGTTGTTCGTAGACCGTTTATCAGGGCAGAATGATGAAAGACGATTGCAAAAGATCGCCATAAGATGTAACATCTTAGCACAAAGATGAGTAAAACAACAGGACTAATGTTAAATAAAAAGGTCCGGTATCTGGTTGCCTTTAGGCTATGCATGATGGCGTTCATAGATACTGGTAGTCAGAGAAACTGGATAGACGAGCACAAGCATCAAATTGGTGAGAACCATGAAATTATTTTAGATAACGCTACCTATTAATATTAGCCAACTAATCTTAGAAGAAAAGATTATTAAACCTGAAAGTAAACATTCGCAATTTGATGTTTGAAAGTGATTTTGAAAAGGATAGTTTGCTATAATTTCGGATATTAATCTCAGTCATGTAAGAACTCATAGTATGGCTTTGAGCCAACAGGCAAGGAGAAGGAAGAGGAATTTAAATGTGGCTTTTGGTCTGAAGCAAGAAATTATTAGTCACCATGCTAACCATACATTTATAAAGGATCAGGCACAGAGTATGTATTAGGCCTAGATAATTTTGTTAATTTCAAGGACAGCTGTTTGTTGGAAGTATATTCAAAGAAAATTCTGGAAAGAACTTTAAAAGGAACAAAAATTTTAGCCATCACTAATGCCTACATAGCCTAAGTGAATTTAAAGTGAATAGGCTACTTAGCCTTCTTAACCTAGGCTATCTTAATCCTAAAGCTACATTGCCTTCTATCTCCTCTGCAAGAAATATATAAATAGCCCACTTTACATGCCCCTGTTACATCTAAGTAGGCTTACAAATAGTTATAGGCTAGGCTAATGACCCAATTTACCTTCACCTTAGCCTATAGTTGTAGCTGAGTAGGCCAGACTAGTTGGTAAAGTTCTACAAAATCATATTATTGAGTTATGACTAAAGTGAATACACCATTCAATGCCTTTTTTATGCTGATTACGACTATAGGCTAATAAGCATTTCTATTGGAAATGAATTTCAGCCCCCCTTATATAGGCTATACCCAACCTAACCTAACCCTGAATTGGCATATATAGGGGGGGTGGGGCTGAAATTCATTTCTGATAGAAATGCTAATTATATTCATAATCAGCATAAGAAAAGGCATCGAATGGTGTATTCACTTTAGTCCTAACTCAATAATATGATTTTGTAGAACTTTACCAATTAGTTTATATCCATAAATAAGGTTGTTGAAACTGTAAGAGTAATCCCCCAATACTTAAAGAGGGGGCTCCACACTTTGACTAGCCTATTGGAAAAAATTACTTTATAAGCTTATAGTGAATGGTACTATCCAATCTCCTTATAATTAAAAACTTTTTAGTCATCCCATTGGAAAATTTGGCCCATCTGTATAGGAGAAATCTATATTTGCCAACTAGTTGACAATAAATATTGCCCCAGCAAAACTTTCCTTTTCGAACTAGTTGACTAATAACTTCTCCCCAGAAAAAACTTAATTTTTCCAGTTAGTTGACAATTCATTTTCCAACTAGTTGACTAGTAACTTCTTCCCAGAAAAACTTAATTTTGCCAAATAGCTGGAAACAAACATTGCCCCAGAAAAGAATTCATTTTCTAACTAGTAACTTCTCCCATTGCTGGAAGTTCCCATTTCCTTTAAATCTTTCTTTTATGAGATCCTCTCACCCCAGACAAGGACAATCTGCTTTCCTTTTAGCCCTAGACAGTTGGCCAAAAAGAAAACCTTTGGCATTGAACATTTGTCATCCTTCATCTGCAGAATGTGCCCGAGCCATCTTAACCTTTCTTTTATTATAGCCCTAGAAAGCAGGATTGAACCACATTTTTTGTAAAGCCTACTGTTTGAAATATGGTCAGTCAGCCAGATACCCAGAACAATCTTTAGGCAATTTCTATGGAAAACATCTAGCAAATTGTCATCCACTTTTTGGAATTTTCTTTTAGGTTTGTATATATTGATGGGATGATCAGGGAGAGAGTGTTGCTTTGTTGTTAGGATAACAACTAATCAGAGGCAACGCTGTAGCGTTGCCTATAGTAAAGGCCATATGGCTCCAATGTTTTATTATTTTTTATTATTTTTTTCCCAGAGGCACTTCATATGGAAGGGGTCATCATAGAAGCTTCAAAGGGGGCTCATTCAATTGGAAATCAAGAGTTCTAGTGCCCTTTTTAATAGTCAAAATGATTGGAGGGCAACTAGCCCCCCCCCTATGCCCACCATTCCCCCAAACACATCCAATCAAAATTTTGAGATAGCCATTTTGTTCAGCATAGTTGATTTCCTGATAGAAAATATATTTTTGAGGGATGACACTCCCCCACAACCCTCAGGGCAAGGGTTTTAAGTTATGCCCTGGGGGCATATAAGGTTTTTATAGAAGGTGTTGTCATAGAAACTTCAAAACAGGCTCAATCTATTGCAAATTAAAGGGCTAGTGCCCTTTTTAATAATCAAAAGTGATTGGAGTTTAACTAGACCCCCCCCCCCCCCTACACCCATCATTTCCCCAAACACATCCAATCAAAATTTTGAGATCGTCATTGTGCTCAGTACAGTTGATTTCCAGATAGAAAATATATTTTTTAGGAGGACACAACCCTCAGGGCAAGGGTTTTAAGTTATACCCTGGTGGCATATAAGGTTTTTATAGAAGGCGTTGTTGTAGAAACTTAAAAAAGGCTCATTCAATTGGAAATTCAAAAAGCTAGTGCCCTTTTTATTAGTCAAAAGTGATTGGGGGGGCACCTAGGCCCCCCCCCACACACACACCCATTATTCCCCCAAACACATCCAATCAAAATTTTGAGATAACCATTTTGTTCAGCATAGTTGATTTTCAGACTGAAAATATATTTTTGAGGAGGACACTCCCCCACAACCCTCAGGGCAAGTATTGTAATTTATGCCCAGGGAGCATATATTGTTTTAATAGAAGGCGTTGTTTTAGAAACTTCAAAAAAGGCTCGATCGATTGGAAATTAAAGGGCTAGTGCCCTTTTTAATAGTCAAAAGTGATTGGAGTGCAACTAGCCCCTCCCCACGCCCATCATTTCCCCAAACACATCCAATCAAAATTTTGAGATAGCCATTTTGTTCAGCATAGTGATTCCCAGATTGAAAATATATTTTGGCAAGGATACTCCCCCACAACCCTCAGGGCAAGGGTTTTAAGTTATGCCGTGGGGACATATAAGGTTTTTATAGAAGGCGTTGTTGTAGAAATTTCAAAACATGCTCATTCAACTGGAAATTAAATGGCTGGTGCCCTTTTTAATAGTCGAAAGTGATTGGAGGGGAACTAGCCCCCCCCCACGCCCATCATTTCCCCAAACACATCCAATCAAAATTTTCAGAGGCATTGTTGTAGAAACTTCAAAACAGGCTCATTTGATTGGAAATTAAAGGGCTAGTGCCCTTTTTAATAGTCAAAAGTGATTGGAGTACAACTAGCCCCCCCCCCACGCCCATCATTTCCCCAAACACATCCAATCAAAATTCTGAGATAGCCATTTTGTTCAGCATAGATAGAAAATATGTTTTTGAGGAGGATACTCCCCCAGTACCTTCAGGGCAAGGGTTTTAAGATATGTCTGGGGGGCATATAAGGTTTTTATAGAAGGAGTTGTCGTAGAAACTTCAAAAAAGGTTCATTCAATTGTAAATTCAAAGGGCTAGTGCCCTTTTTAATCGTCAAAAGTGATTGGAGTGCAACTAGCTCCCTTCTCCATGCCCATTATTTCCTCAAACGCATCCAATAAAAATTTTGAGATAGCCAATTTGTTCAGCGTAGTTGATTTCCAGATAGAAAATATCTTTTGGAGGAGGATACTCCCCCACAACCCTCAGGGCAAGGGTTTTAAGTTATGCCCTAGGGACATATAAGGTTTTTATAGAAGGTATTGTCATAGAAACTTCAAAACATGCTCATTTGACTGGAAATTAAAAGGCTGGTGCCCTTTTTAATAGTCGAAAGTTATTGGAGGGGAACTAGCCCCCCCCCTACGCCCATCATTTCCCCAAACACATCCAATCAAAATTTTCAGATAGCCATTTTGTTCAGCGTAGTGGATTTGCAGATAGAAAATATATTTTTGAGGAGGATACTCCCCCAGAACCTTCAGGGCAAGGGTTTTAAGTTATGCCCTGGGGGCATCTAAGGTTTTTATAAAAGGCGTTGTCGTAGAAATTTCAATAAAGGCTTATTCGATTGTAAATTCAAAGGGATAGTGCCCTTTTTGATATTCAAAATTGATTGGAGGGTAACTAGCCCCCCCTCCCTACGCCCATCATTCCCCTAAACACATCCAATCAAAATTTTTGGATAGCCATTTTTGTTTTGCATAGTTGATTTCCAGATTGAAAATATATTTTTGAGGAGGACACTCCCCCACAACCCTCAGGGCAAAGGTTTTAAGTTATGCCCTGGGGGTATTTAAGGTTTTTATAAAAGGCATTGTTGTAGAAACTTCAAAGCAGGCTCATTCGATTGGAAATTAAAGGGCTAGTACCCTTTTTAATAGTCAAAAGTGATTTGAGGGTAGGTAGCCCCCCCCCTACACCCATCATTTCCCCAAACACATCCAATCAAACTTTTGAGATAGCCATTTTGTTCAGTGTAGCTGATTTCCAGATAAAAAATATGTTTTTGAGGAGGACACTCCCCCAGAACCTTCAGGGCAAGGGTTTTAAGATATGCCCTGGGGGTATATAAAGTTTTTATAGAAGGCGTTGTGGTAGAAACTTCAAAAAAGGTTCATTCGATTGGAAATTCAAAGGGATAGTTCCCTTTTTAATAGTCAAAAGTGATTGGAGGGCAACTAGCCCCCCCCTACACCCATCATTTCCCCAAACACATCCAATCAAACTTTTGAGATAGCCATTTTGTTCAGTGTAGCAGATTTCCAGATAGAAAATAGGTTTTGGAGGAGGACACTCCCCCAGAACCTTCAGGGCAAGGGTTTTAAGATATGCCCTGGGGGCATATAAGTTTTCTATAGAAGGCGTTGTTGTAGAAACTTCAAAAAAGGTTCATTTGATTGGAAATTCAAAGGGATAGTTCCCTTTTTAATAGTCAAAAGTGATTGGAGGGCAACTAGCCCCCCCCCCCCCCTACACCCATAATTTCCCCAAACACATCCAATCAAACTTTTGAGATAGCCATTTTGTTCAGTGTAGCTGATTTCCAGATAGAAAATATGTTTTTGAGAAGGACACTCCCCCACAACCCTCGGCAAGAGTTTTGTTATGTCCTGGGGGCATATAAGGTTTCTATAGAAGGCGTTGTTGTAGAAACTTCAAAACAGGTACATTCAATTGGAAATTCAAAGGGCTAGTGCCCTTTTTAATAGTCGAAAGTAATTGGAGGGCAGCTATCCCCCCCCCATGCCCATCACTCCCCCACAGACATCCAATCAAAATTTTGAAAAAGCCATTTTGTTCAGCGTAGTTGATTTCCAGATAGAAAATATGTTTTTGAGGAGGATAATACCCCACAACCCTCAGGGCAAGGGTTTTAAGTTATGCCCTGGGGGCATATAAGGTTTTTATAGAAGGTGGTGTTGTAGAAACTTCAAAAAAGGCTCATTTGATTGGAAATTCCGAGGGCTAGTGCCCTTTGTAATAGTCGAAAGTGATTTGAGGGCAACTAACCCCCTCTCACGCCCACCTTTTCCCCAAACACATCCAATCAAAATTTTAAGACAGCCATTTTATTAAACGTAGTTTTAAGTTCTGGAAATTAGGTTTTTGAGGATTACAACTCCCCCAAAGCCCTCAGGGCAAGGGTTGTAATTTAAGTATTCTCCGAATCCTTCATATTATTTCTTATGGAAGGATGCTTGTATAAACTTTGGAGAGGGCTCGTTTGATTGGAAATTGAAAGTTCTTGTTCACTTTTTAAGAGTCAAAAGAGATTGAAGGGCAACTAGCCCCTCTCCCTCCTCCATGCCCTCAATGCATCAGATAAAAATTTTGAGATAGACATTTTGTTAAAATAGTTCAAAGTTCTTGGGAAGGGGTTTTGTATGGGAAGAACACATAGGAAATATATTATAATTATCCAATTATAAGGTTAAAATACATACTCTGTGATAGATGCAAAATTGTTTTGGCACACAAATTCCTATTAAGGTCAATTCCAAACAGCCGTGATCCCTTTGTGTCAGCAAGTGAAATGGTCTAAACCCCCTTATTGGAGCTATTTTTTCAATCCATTCATTGTTGTCAATCGCTCTCCACAGGTTATGCAAGCTGTCTATTGTTCATATATATGGTTTTTATCAAAGAGGTAATCGTATAGACTTTGATAAAAGCCTCATTTGATTTAAATTGAAAGTTCTAGATCCGTTTCTTAAGTAAAGAATAATTAGACAGTAAGCACCCCTCATGCCATAAAAACTTGAAACTTTTTGCAATCAAAAACGAGCAAAAATTAATTAAAAAAAACTTTCCGGAAAATAAATTTTTCAAATAAAAGTCAACTGAATTTCAAACATAAGATCGGGAGATACAAATACCTGTTAAATTTTAAACTCAAAAGACCAGAAATTACTATTAAAGAATAAATGAAACCCAAAACGAACATCAATTAAATAAACAATCATAGCAAAAAACATACAACAAGTAATAATATAAATGAATAAATAGATCTTAAAGTGAGTAATGCTTGGATTGAATATGAAAATCTAGCTTAAAACGAAAACAAATATTTTACTATTGAAGTATGAATGAAACTTAAAACGAACAGAAATTAAATAAACAATCAATGCAAACAAAACATACAATATATATCAATGTAAATGAATAAATAAATCTTAAAACGAGTGAAACTTAAATTGAATATGCAAGTCAAGTTTGAATTGAATAAAAATAATTACAAACAAGAGTTTGGGTATCGTCTCACTGCAGAAGCCTAAAACCTACTGCAAACTAAAGATTTAATAGCATTTTAGCCCTTTCTTCTTCTTCTTAAGGGTAGAAGGTAAGGGTTTCATACCTCTTTTAATCTGTCTGTTATGCTGCTTCTTAAGTATGAGTCAATCCTGCATGAAAACCAAGAAAGGAAAGGATATAATACATAAAAAATAAAATCAAATAGGTGATAAAACGAGGACTTTTTCAGCCAGTAGCAAAATATGAAGATGAAAAACAAGCAAATATTTTAAAAAGGATCTCCGCCAAGTCATCCTCAGTACTCAGAAAAAACAACAAAACACAAAAAAAATCTAATTTTTCAAAGTGAATTTGACAAGAGGAGAAAAGATGTTCAAAAGATACTCTGTCACTGAGGTATGCTACTTTCACTCAGCCAGCCATACTTTTCACTGGCTGATATTCTTGGTTCCTTTTATTAGTGACAATTTCATATTTGGTTCTGCTTAGCAAGTGTGGTCTCATTAATTACTCATGTAAATCAGCCTACTTATATATATATATATATATATATATATATATATATATATATATATATATATATATATATATATATATATATATATATATATATATATATATATATATATATATATATATATATATATATATATATATATATATATATATAATATATATAGGCTATATATATTGTGCTGAATATTAAATAAAAAAGATACTATATTAAATGAGTTAAAACTGTGAATAGTAATAGAAGGAAACATGATAATCTGATGCTGTGTAGGCCTATATCATAAAGCAAGAATGGTACCTACATACTATCCACAACACATTCAAGAAGTTTGCTCTGTTGAATCTAAGAAAACCCAGTTTGTCTGTCTGCAATTTGTTATAAATAGCTTTGTCTGAGTAAGAAAAATGTGATGTAGGTGTATTTTAGTTAGACATTTAATATATAGAGGTTGTTAGGGGTTAGGTGTTCAATATAAGGCATCTAAGGGGGCCTGCTTTCCACAATTCTTTGTGGAAGTTTCCATAATTTTGTTTCTAAAGTAGAGTAAAGGCAGCAATAATTTGACACTGCAATTTTGGAGCCACTGTCAAAATTTTACTTCAAAACAGGATAACTCTGCTCAGTTGTGACTCAGAACACCATCTCTTGAATCTGTTGTTTATATTTTGACAATGCAAAATGTGAAAACTATATCTAATACACCCAGATAAGAAAAATATATTTAATTCATTCAGTTCCCTGTTTTCAACACAAAATGAGCTCCTGACAATTTTCTACCTATGTAATGTTCAAACTGTCATCACTTGGTTATTTTTTTGCCAAAAAAAAAAAAAAAAAAAAAAAAATGGGATCTGCACCAATGCATCAAGATACATCTGATCTTCTCTAAAATGTAGCCACATTGGCTTTTTCTTGATAAAATTAAGTTAGAATGGCAGCTAATATTATATTGACAAAACCATGTTCCAAGTGTCAAATTCTTGTCTGATATAGTGGAATACCAGACCGACTAAAAATGTTTCTTCAGCCAAATTCAAATGTAAACATTGTCTTCTATCATAAGATTCATTTCTTCTGAGAATATCTTATTACCTGGTAAAAATTTTTTAAACAGCAACAGGCCTTGTCAAAATATAGGTGACTGATGAAACTTCACTGAACATGTAAAACAGATGAAAAACAATTGGTGTCAAAATTCAAGGGTTCCCTGACAAAAACTTAGTTGTTCAATTTACAGGTACTGTCTCAACAACAAAAGATTTTGATGATTATTATTTGTAATAATATTTCACCTGAAAAAAAGAAGTTTTTTTTAAAATTGCAGTTTCACTGATTTGATCCTAGATACTAGATTTTCCCATCCTCTGAGGAACTGCCACTTGGCCTCATACTATGTTCATATTTTTAAGCATTTGACTTCATCAATTACAACATCCTAATTCATTTATTGCTGAATGAATTTGAAGTAGACTCTATTTTGGTAAATTTTATGTATTTTCTATTTCAAATAGATCCCAAGTTGTAAAATACAAAATATTCTCTCTGAACCCCTCCCTAGTTATTGTGGAATTCCTTGTGGAACCTTGTTAGGACCACTCTTATATGTAGTGTTGATTAATAGAATTGGTAAGATTTCCTCAAAGGTGTTAATATGTAGATGAGTTGCTGATCCTTGAAGTATGTCATAGGACTATCGCAAATAACCCCATCAAAATCCTACCCATGTTTTGGACAAAGCTAAGTATTTACGTATGAAAGTAAATTCCACTGAGTAAATTATAATAACAACAAACTTCTTGAAATCCACTCCCATTTTCTTAGACCATATCTTATCCAAAATGCTAATGAAACATGTTAAACTCCAGGGTGTCACAAACTTCTAATAATCTTAAG
Organism: Artemia sp. Qi Xiang Cuo; assembly: GCF_049724085.1. Taxonomy (NCBI): domain Eukaryota; kingdom Metazoa; phylum Arthropoda; class Branchiopoda; order Anostraca; family Artemiidae; genus Artemia; species Artemia sp. Qi Xiang Cuo. The sequence continues at coordinate 73,302,241 of NC_142803.1, forward strand.
TAGGGCATGCATATTTCAAGAATTCTGGACTTTCCAGACAAAGGATAGTCAAAATTAATTTTTTTTTTCAGTGGATTAAATTTGTAGATTAAGTTTAAAATGGCCAAATGTTGACATTAAAGTTGAGTGGAAATGGGCCATTCCAGATGACATTTATAGAGACATCTATAACACATTATATTATAGAGACATAGGTCACACAATTACAGTTGCCAACTAGGAAACATGTATCAGTTGCCAAACAATTTAACAAGACAAACCCTACCACACGCTGTTTTGGGCCTCATAAAGAAAGAGCAAGCCTGTTGGAAAAATTATGTAGCTGACAAGTTGAGCTCTCTCAAAGCAAGAGCCTACCAAAGGCTACAAAATAAAGTGAGGCAACAAACCAGGCAAGCAGCTAGCAGAGTAAAACCTTGCAGAATGTATCAAGACCAACCCCAGAACATTTTGGAACCACATAAATTCTAAACACATTGCAAAGCCAGATGTTCCAAGCTTAAAACACCCTACAACTGGGCTCCTGATTAAAAGATCTGCAGAAAAAGCAGATTTATTAATCACGTATTTCACTACCGTCTTCACCCAGGAGCCTTTTCAGTCATCACTACCAACCCTACAAACCATATTCTCTGACCCAACACCCAAGGTTGAGATAGACCAGAAACTCAAAGAGCTAAGGATAAGCAAATTGCCAGGTCTGGACGGACTTCATCCCAGAGTCTTAAAAGAAACCACAGATCTAATTGCAGAGCCCCTACTGATGACTTTTCAAAAATCCTTACAGTCAAATGTACTCCCTAGTATCTGTAAAAAGGCAACAGTGATACCATTGCACAAAAAGGGAAACCGCCTAGATCATCTAAATTACTGCCCGATCAGTCTAACCTGTATAACCTGCAAAATACTGGAATCTATCATATCTGACCACATCCTTGAGCACATTAGCAAAAGAAAGAAAATCACTAGTAAGCAATTTGGGTTCTTGAAGAGAAGGTCTGCAGAGTCACAACTTCTTCTGGCGGTGGAAAACTGGAAAATGCACACTGATAAGAGTGATCATGTTGATGTCATTTACATAGACCTTAAAAACGCCTTTGACAAAGTAACGCATCATCACCTCTTATACAAACTCTGCAACCTTGGTCTGGGAACCACAGTTGATTGGATTGAACAGTTTCTTATTGGAAGGTCTCAAACAGTATCAGTAGAGTTTTGAGCACACTTGAAGTAGAGGTAATCAGCAGTGTTCCCCAGGGCTTGGTCCTTGGCCCTCTCTTATTTAACCTCTCGTATCTCAATGATCTAGTAGATAGAATCAGCTCAGAGATTCTACTGTACACAGACAACGCCAAGCTGTATAAAGTAACCAAAACAGTTGCTAATGCACAACATCTGCAAGAAGACTTTGACAAACTCAATAGTTGGATGTACAACTGGCTGATGGAAATCAATATTGACAAAAGCCACAAGCTAACAATAGGGAAACCTACTATCCACTATGAATATAGACTAGGAGACTTACTGATCACATCATGCCAGGAGGAGCATGACTTGGGAGTTGTCATTGACAACAACTTCAGCTTCCAGGCCCACTACAACAGTATTATTGGGAAAGCAAATTGTGTTGCAGGAGTTTTAAGGTGCAACTTCACTTTTGGAAATGATAAGACCCTTTGCCTTCTCTAATAAGCTTTAGTACAGCCAATCCTGGAATATGGTTGCACATCACGTCTCTTTTACAACAAAGACATCAAAGCTCTTGAAAAGTTCAAAGATGAATAACAAAGTTCTGTCCAACTCTGAGAAACTTACCTTACAAAGATAGGCTCCGCAAGCTAAAACTTCCTTTGCTAGCTTATTGACTGCACCAAGGAGACCTCATTTGCTCTTTGCTACAATGCCTACAAAACATCCAGGCTACTGATGTTCTCAGCTTCAGCCACACGAACCTTCGTGGTCACAACCTGAAGCTTCAAGAGGAGAGGTTCCAAAAGGACATTGGCTATTGGGCGTTCAAGAACCAAGTAACACAACACTGGAACAAGCTCCCCTCTGAAGTCATCAATGCAAACTCATTAAACTCCTTCAAGCAGGAACTGGACAAATACTACAGTGAAAGTGCCTACCATTTTTTTCAATTTAAAAGATTTTTATAGAGGCCCTATGGCCTATTTGTTTTGTATTACATTATTATTACACTCTACATAATTATCCAATTTCAGCCCTTCATCCCTAGAACATGATGCTTAAGGGGCCCTTTAAAGTCAGTTTTTTATATTGAATAGTACAAGCCTATATGGTGTAATGAGTATCAATTTCATCCCTAGAACAGTTTCTAGGGCTATAATCAAAGAAAGGTTGAGATAATGGATATATAAATTAGAACTATAATGGTATAAAATTAGAACTATAATATAGAATTTGACTGTCTTTATATAATGGTAGCTGTCTGTATTGCATGAGGAACTGTTCATACCTGCTAGTTTGAGATTTGATGATTTCCATGGGCTTATATAATACTTTTAAACAAACAAAAAAAAATCACTACAAACAAGAGTTTGGGTATTGCCTCCTTCTCTCTCTGTAAAAGTAAAACCTCCTGCATCATTGGCTCTTTACTGAAAACAAATTGTATCACAAATATTTTCTTTTGCACTTAATATTGAAAACAAACATTAAAAATACAGTAAAATTTTGAACTCATGAGCTTTCAGCAATTAATATCATTAAACATCAAATATTCAGTCTAATTTATTAGTTCTTTCTAAAATTGTCCCCTTCCTTAACTGTAAAAACTTAAAACCTACTTCATCATTGGCACTTCACTGAAAACAAATTATATTACAAGTATTTTCTTTTCCAGTTCTTACAGCAATGAAAATGAAAATAAAATTTTTAACTGATCAATCTTTAAACAACTAATATCATTATATATCAAATATTAAATTTGATTTTGTTTTTATTTTTCAAGGCAGTTCAAGACATATAGTTTTCAGTAAAGCACCATGACACAGTAGGTTTTAGACTTTTACAGTGAGAGAAGGAGGTGATACTCAAACTATGGTTTGTAGTGATTTTTGTTTGTTTCAAGCTTGATTGGCATATTCAATTTAAGTGTCACTCGTTTTAAGATTTATTTATTCATTTATATTATTACTTGTAATTTTTTTTTTGCTATGATTGCTTATTTAATTTCTGTTCATTTGGGTTTAATTTGTTCTTTAATAGTAATTTCTGGTTGTTTTGGGTTTGAATTTTAACAGGTATTTGTATCTGCTGATCTTAAGTTTAAAATGACCTTTACTTTTCTTCAAAAAACTTATTTTTGGGAAAGTTTTTTAGATTAATTTTTCTTCATTTTTGATTGTAAAAAGTTTCAAGTTTTAAAAAATACCTTATTTTAAAATCAAACTTTTTCATAATCAAATGTTCATCAAAGTATCAAAACTAGTATCAAAGTAACAATATCAAAGTAAAAAAGGGTTTGTGTTCACCTTGGTGTTTTTATTATCCAATGTTTGACTATTTTTAAGAAAATGGCTATCTCAAAATTTTTATTGGAGTGGTTTCGAGAAAAAAGGGTGGGGGGGGGGGGGCTAATTGCCATTTGATCTCTTTTAACTGTTGAAAAGTGAAATAGAACTTTCCATTTTCAATCAAATGAGCCCTCTTTGAAGTTTATATAAGTATTGCTTCTATAAGAACTATATATGCACCCAGGGCATAAATTACAGTGTGGGCCTCTGGGCCCTGGGGGTTTCTTGACCTCAGAGTTTTAATACCTGATGTTTGAAGCCATTTTTAACAAAATGGCCACCTCAAATTTTTTACTGAATGGGTTTGGGGATGAAAAAGACATGGAGGGGGGAGGGACGAGTTGCCCTCCAATCTCTTTTGACTCTGAGAAGGTGAACTAGAACTTTTAATTTCAAATCAAATGAGCCCTCTGAAGTTTATACAAGCACCCCTTTCATAAGAGCCATATACAGCCCTAGGCCATAACTTACAACGCCTGCCCTCCAGGCCCTTGGGGTTATGTCAACACCAGAGTTTTTGTTATCTGACCTTTGAACTGTTTAAAAAAATGGCTATCTCAAAATTTTTATTGGATGGGTTTACAGAAAAAGGGCATGGGGGTTGAGCTAGCTGCTCTCCAATCTCTTTTAACCCTTAAAATTGAACTAGAGCTTTCAATTTCCGTTCAAATGAGCCCTCTCTGAAGTTTATACAAGCATCTCTTCCATAAGAACCATATATACCCCCAGGGCATAACGTGCAGCACCTGCCCATGGGCCCTGAGGGGTTGTTTTGACACCAGCTTTTGTTATCTGACCTTTGAACTATTTTTTAACAAAATGGCTATATCAAAGTTTTTATTGGATGCATTTGGGGGAAAAGAGGCATGGGGGGATAGTTGCCCTCTGATCTCTTTTGACTCTTAAAAACTAAACTAGAACTTTCAATTTCCAATCAAATGATCCCTCTCTGAAGTTATACAATCATCCCTTCCATAACAGCTATGTATGCCTGCCGAGCATAACTTACAACACCTACCAATGGCCCCATAGGATTGTGTTGACCCTGGAGTTTTTTGTTATATGATGTTTCAATATATATTCAGGGTACAGTTAAACGAGGCCTGAAACTTAATGGAGGGAGCATCCAGTGGATCAATGAGTTCTCTTACCTTGGTAGTTTCATCACTAGCAACAACAGTCACTCAAAAGACATTAAAGACGTCTTGCCCTTGCGAGTTCCAGTTTCAAAGCCCTTATCCCCATATGGCAAAGCAAGGATTTGTCTCTGCAGCTTATGAAACAACTTTTTGATGCCCTGAGCATCCCCATTGCAATCTACTCCTGTGAAACATGGGCGCTGAAGGTGGATCACAATCGTCGCCTGGCAGCATTTGAAACTATTTGCCTCTGCTGCATTGCCAGGATCACTTACCTTTATAGAATTTCAAATGTTGAACTTCTTGAGCACCTTAAAATACAACAAACAATTCTAATGAAGATCCAGCTCCAGGAACTTCGATGGCTTGGTCACGTACAATGGATGAGTCCATCCCGTCTCCCGAAAATCAGAAGACCAAATTCCCGGTTCTTGTCCTTGTGGTTGTCCCCCAAAAAAGGTGGAAGGAAAACTTCGCACCTCACCACCTCTTGGACCTTCTTTGCCTAGCAGAAAACCGTGAGGCATACATAAGGCACATCCACGCCATTACAAAGAAAGAGGCCCCAAGACGACCTTCAAGGAGGGATGGGACTTCAGTCAAGTCAAGTCAAGATGTTTAAACCATTTTAAAAAAAATGGCTCTCTCAAAGCTCTTATTGGATGGGTTTGAGGAAAATAGGGCGTAGAAAAAAGAAAGGGGGCTAGTTGTTCTCTGACCTCCTTTGACTCTAAAAAGTGAACAAGAACTCAGTTTCCTATAAAATGAGCCCTCATCAAAGTTTACACAAGCATACCTTCCATAAGAACCATATATGCCCCCAGAGCGTTACTTACAACACCTGCCCCTTGGTTCTGGGGGTTTGTGTTTGTAAAGCAGTTTTTATTATCTACCTTTGAACTATTTTTAATGTAATGGCTATCTAAAAATTTTTATCAGATGGGTTTGGGAAAAAAAGTGTTTGGGGTGGGGGGGGGGGGCTAGTTGTTCTCGGATAACTTTTGACGCTTCAAAAGCGAACTAGAACATTCAATTTCCATTTAAGAAGAAGAAGGATTTATTGAAAAAAAACATCAACAAAAAATTATTGCTGCCTCCCCTAAAAAGCAAAGCTTGTCCGTGGGGGAGGTAGAACAAACAAAATCCATAAAACAAAGAATACTCGGCCACCAACATCACTAATACCATCTCACTAAACAATGAACACAAAATAATATCATATGGTATACATCTTATGGGAACATCATATCAACTAAACCCCCGCGATAAATAAATCAATCAATCAGTGATAACTCATATTCAGCAAAAAGCAGTTCCTTAATGATTTTTCTAAAAATATTGGGGTCACCAATAGTCTTAATATCACTATTCAAACTATTCCATTTCCGCGTACCTCTATAAAAAACAGAAAAACATGAACGGGAAGATATACCTCTAGGTACACAGAAGTCCGCGCTACCCCTTGTATCGTGAGAATAAACAGTAGACCTAATGGACAATAAATCACCAAAACAACAAGGCTGAATATCCTGGTCCAGCCCAAAAATAAACCACAATACGTAGAACTCACGAAGGCCTGCAGCCGGCACAATTTTTAAAGTTGGGTAAATTTCTCGAATAGACATACGTGCAGATATACCGGCTAAAATTCTTACTGCATGATTTTGTAGAACTCTTATTAGTTTTAGGGTAGAAGAAAAAGTAGAGAGCCAAATACTTGAACAATAAAGTATATACGGGTGTATTAAAGAAAAATAAAGATGGCGAAGGACAGACTTGGGGAAACAATGTTGGAGTTTCTTCATTATACCGAGATTTCTTGCCAGAATTTTGCTAGTTAAAGTAACATGTTCCTTAAAAGATAGAGTTTCATAATATTACAATCCCAAGGTATTTAAAAGACGCAGTCCTTTTTATAACGCCATTGGGCATATCTAATTCCTTGATCCATGGGTAAAAGTTTGATGATCGCGAGAAAATAATAAAGTTAGACTTAGCCATGTCAATCCTTAGTTTATTTACCCTCAGCCATGCTTTAATTCTGTTAACTGATTCCTTCATAGAAATCTGCAGCAGCTCCACTGTCTTAGCTGTGCTAATGGCTGTTGTGTCATCAGCAAAAAGTGAAACTGTTTCATTAGTCGGGTTTACCGTTAGTTAATTTATTCTATAGCAAAAATTATTTAGACAATTTGGTAGATCATTAATAAATATAAAGAATAATATAGGACGGAGAACTGATCCTTGCGGAACACCTATTTCAATACGCTTATTTTCGGAAGAAGTATCATTTAGTTGGACATACTGATAACGATTACTTAAAAAACTTCTTAAAAAATTTAGTGATTTACCCCACAAACCATACACCTCACACTTCTTAAGTAAAAGTTCATGATCCACAGTATCTAAAGCTTTCATCAGATCTAAAAATATAGCACCTATTTTGAAACCTTTATCTAATACCTCAATAATAATAGTTGTCAAATAAATCATCGCCTGTTCCGTTGTCCTTTTTCTGCGGAACCCAAATTGTGTCTCTACCAGTAGCTTGTGATCCTCCAAAAAACTCATCATTCTAATACTAAAACACTTCTCTAAAACACGGGAAATTATGGGTAAAACAGATATCGGTCTATAGTTTCTTCGGTCATTTTGAATACCACCCTTGTGAATTGGGGTTATACGGGCAACTTTAAAACAGTCTGGGAATTTTCCTTCACGAATACACTCATTAATTAACCCACATAAAACTACAGCTATAACAGGAAAAATACATTTAAGCGTTTTTAGAGTAATATGATCGCTACCAGATGAATTACTACGCAACCCATAAATAATTTTTTTAATTTCGTCAACTGTTAGAAGTCTAAGGTGAAGAGACACATCAATGGGGTCCCTCAGTAAGGACTCGGAAGTTTGGTCACCACTATCAGGGACAACTGACATAGCTAAATTCAGACCAATATTCGAAAAATAACTCTGAAATTTATTGCATATGTCGTTTTCAGAATTCAAAGTCTTTCCCATTGCACTAACTAATTCATCAGGTACACTATTTGTTTTTAATCCAATCACATCTTTTATTAGCCTCAAGGTTTTCTTAGGGTATTCTTCGACCTTCCTAAATTTTTTCTCAAAATATTTTTTTTTTTCATTTCTTAAAATTGTATTCAACCTATTTCCATAAATTTTATATAATTTATTATTTTCTTGTGTCGGGTTAATTATTTGAGCTCTAAACAATTTATCTCTTACATTTATTTGCTTCAAAATCACAGGACCAATCCAAGGTTTTTTACTTGAGTGCTTTCTATTAAACGGTTTCAATATGACTACTTGACTTATCAAACTCTGCAACTTTTCATAAAATAAAACAAACTTTGAATTTGTGTCCTGAACTTCACCTAGAACATCTTACCAATCCACCTTTTCTTTATCATTTTTAAGTTTTACCATCGCACTTTTACTGATCACTGGAATCCTTGATTTTTTGCCTTTAACCACCTTCGTGACAGTTCTAAAGCTAGCTGAAACTCCAAAGTGGTCAGATACATCGTTGATAAGGACCCTGGGAAGACTCAAGGGTACATTAGAAAGGATGTTATCCAGAAGCTTAGCTGATGTTCCCGTAATTCTTGTAGGGATATTTATACAAGGATGAAACCCATTGGATAAACTTCTATTAATAAATTCAGTGCTAGCAGATGACTGATCAATAAGGTCAATTTTAAAATCCCCCATAATAAAACATGGCATAGAGTTAATCGGAAGTTTCATTAATTGTTCTTCAAATAGGTCCATAAAGTCTTGGAGCAGGCTCTGTGGAGGTCTATATACTACAACAATACAAAAATTCAAATTCTCTCTAGTTATATGTAAAACAAAACACTCGCAAACTTTCTCTCTATATATTGTAAGATCTTCTCTTATTGAAACCTTATAATAAGCCTGAATGTAAGCTGCTAGGCCTCCATGTTGGTAATACTCGCGATTCCTTACATATAAATTATACCCAGGGATATGTAGTAATTGCGAGTTATTGTCATTTAACCACGTTTCAGTTAAAGCGATCACCTGAAAGACATTAGTATTTATTAATTCCGAAAAAAAATTATGCGCAGAATTCAATCCCTGACAATTCAAATGAAAAATGTTAAGGCTAAAATGGCCCCTATCACAATACAAGGGTAGTGCTTCTTCTTTAAAAATATACCTTGATGGTTCATTTGTGAAAATCTCAGTGGCATTAATATCTAAATTTCTATTTATCCTTTGATTAAACTGGCTGGAAAAATCAACCCTTCGACTTTCAAGTTGCAGGACATTACTGTTCCCAGGAGGTAAAGCGACATCTCTAACCATCATCAATAAAATTTGATGCATGTGATGGTAGAGGGTGGTGGTGAGGAAAGAAATCATTATAAACTAAACATATACCTGGACCTAGATAAATACAAAAAAAAATAACAAAATATATTCCGTCAAAGCCGACGTACAGTTTAAAAAAACACATTATTGAAAGCTTCATAGCACAAAGCAAAACCATTCAAAAAGACATCAGCCCGCTACCACCCGATCAAAATAATTTCACATTAACAAACATTTTAGATTATTTACTCAAAAATAAAAATTATCATTAACCCAAACATTTCAAATTCATCACTATCAACTTTACCATATCTATTTGATTAAACCAAGCGAAAAAGAAAAGATAATTAACCAATAAGTTAACTAAACACATTCAATAAAACACTCATTTTTTAGCACCTCTGGAAGCTGTGGAGGGAGGAGGCTTATGTGCTAGTTGCTCAATCCATTCATCACACGTAAACTTCACTTTCGTACCACCCGGACGTTCAAACTGAAGGTATGGTGGAACTGTGTTTGATACCCATGAAATTATACCCATCGTTTTAAGAAACAGTTTTTTTCTTCATAAAGTTTTTTTCTTGCCTCTCTCACAGAAAAAGGGGCATCATCACTCACATAAATGTTTCCCTGGTTTGCTATATTTCTTCCTTTAAGCTTCTTCCCATTTTTAAGGATTTCAATCTTGTTTCCACGGTTTTTTACATTAACCTTAAAATATTTCTTATCCTTTTTTATTGCAAAAACTGAAAAATGGGGTATTACTGGTAAATTTAGTCCATCCGTACATATCTCGGTAAACATACGTTTGGCTTGATCTTCATCCTCATAGACTGCATTCCATACAACCAAATTATTTTCGTTAGGCTGATACTCTGCAGCCATAAGCCTATCAGAAATACATAGGGTCTTTTCTTTAAAATATTTATCTTCTGACTGCAGGTTAAAATTATCATTTTTCAACAAAGAAATGTCATTTTCTACAGCATTTGTACAAGACTTAATCCCGGAGAATTCAGACCTTAAGGCTAATTGCTCTGATTCAATTGCTTTTATTCTATTTTCTACTACAATGAATCGCTGTTCAATTGATTGGACTGAGCTCTGAGTTTCACGCATAATGTCCACCATCTTCGCTATTTCCTCTGATAGGGTCATTAACGAAACCTGAGCTGTCGCTGGCTTCCGAATATCTGGATTTCCTGACGTATTTGGGATACTTGTGGCACTATCATCGCTAGAATCAATATCTGGACGACCCCTTTAATTTTTTTTCTTGCCCATCTTAACTTAGCAATAGCTAAAATTGACTTACTGGCAAAAGAAGAAGCCACCAGTCCTAAATAAGTCCTTTTCCCCCACTGTACTATTCCTTTAATCTCATATCACGAATAATTTGAGCCTTAAATCACTTTGGAGGAATAACAGCTAATCATTTCCGTTGTTGAGTTTTATTTAGGGAAAGGCTTGTATTTTCCGACTGTCTTTTATCAGCTCATATAAATTTTTCATTGTATCACAGTAAGCAGATAATTTAGCAGTATTCCATCTTCATTCATTTCATTACGTGATTCATTGAATAGGTGATAGCAAGCAATACGGTCTTAACCGGTTGAGCAATGAATCATGACTGATTCATTCAAATGAGCCCTCTCTGAAGTTTATATGAGCATCCCTTTCATAGGAACTATATATGCCCCCAGGACAACACTTACAACGCTTACCCCTGGGGGGTTGTGTTGACACTGTAATTTTTGTTATTTAATTTTTGAACAATTAAATTTTTTTTTTAGCTAACTCAAAATTTATAGCAGATGGGTTTGGGGGAAAAAGGGCACGGGGGGGGGGGGCTAGATGCCCTTCAATCTCTTGACTCTTAAAAAGTGAACTAGAACTTCAAGTTTCCAAACAAATAAGCCCTCTATGAAATGAGCATCCCTTTCATAAGAACCGTACAAGCCTTTAGGGCATAACTTAGAATGCCGTCCCTCAGGCTCTGGGAGGTTGTATTGACACCAAGAGATTTTCTTATCCAACCTTTGAACTATTTTTAACAAAATGTCCATTATAAAATTTTCGTCAGATGGGTTTGGAAAAAGAAGGCATGGGGGGGGGGGCGTATTTGCCCTTGGATCTCTTTTGAGTCTTAAAAAGTGAACTCAAAATTTCAGTTTCCAATCAAATGAGCCCTCTCTGAAGTTTATAGAAGCATCTCTTTCATAAGAACCATATATGTCCTAGGGCATAACTTACAACGCCTGCCCCCAGTCCCTGGGGGGTATTTGACACCTGAGTTTTGTCGTCTGACTTTTGAACAATTTGTAACAAAATGGCTATCTCAAAAATTTTTTTGGTTAGCATTTGGGGAATATGGGGCTGGGGGGGGGGGCTAGTTGCCCTCCGATCTCTTTTGACTCTCTAAAAATGAACTAGAACTTTCAATTTCCAATCAAATGAGCCCTCTCTGAAGTTTTACAAGCATTCCTTCCATAAGAACCATATATTCCCCCAGAGCATAACTTACAACGCCTGCCCTTCGGCCCTGGGGGGCTCTGTCGACTCCGGGGTTTTTGTTATATAGTCTGAACTATTAAAAAAAAAATGACTGTCTCAAATTTTTTATCAGATGGGTTTGAGGCAAACAGATCATAAGTGTGGGGGGGGAGGAGGGCTAGGTGCCCTCCGATCTCTTTTGACTCTTAAAAAGTGAACTAGAGCTTTTAATTTCCAATCAAATGAGACCTTTTTGAAGTTTATACAAGCATCCCTTCCATAAGAATTATATATGCCCCCAGGGCATAACTTACATATTGGATGCATATGGGAAAAAAAGGGCAGGGGGGGTGCTAGTTGTCCTCTAATCACTTTTGATTCTCAAAAAGGCCATTAGAACTCTCGATTTCCAATCAAATGATCCCTTTTTGAAGTTTATCCAATGACCCCTTCCATATGAAGTGCCTCTGAGAAGAAAAAAAAAAAATGATAATAAAACATTGGAGCAGTATGGCCATTACTATAGGCAATGCTGTTTTGTTGCCTCTGATTTTTCTGGTATACCATACAAGGATAAAACCTCTGCTAAAGCTCTTCTATCAATAGAATTGAATGCTTGCTCATAATTTATAAAACTGAGGACCAAAGGTGTTTGACAACTCAGGCACTTCTCAATTATTAACCTAAGAGTGAAAATTTGGTGAACACATCCTATACCATTTCTAAACCTGCACTGTTCTTCTCTCAAAACTTTGTCTACAGCACCTCTCAGTCTAAAAAGTATCATAGTACTAAGAGATTTGCTACCTACAGAGACGAGACTATTGCCTCAGTAATTACCAACTCACTCTTATCACCTTTCTTATAAAGTGGCTTAATTAAGGTTTTCCTAAAATCTTTAGGTACTTCCCCTTTTCAAATCTTCCTTCACTTTAAAGGTATCACAAACTTTTTAATTTTTCTCTATATCCTTTCCTGTAACTGTATCTCAGTTTAGCACAATCTTAAAATGTTCTGCCCATCTCTATTTACCTCTTTCCTTATCACTAAATTTGGCCCCGATCCTATCTTTAAGTGGGACAAGTCCGGATTGACTACTCCCTCTCAATCTATTAACATGCCAGTACAATATTTTACTATTATGCCATCTAGCTGCATCTTCCAAATGCAGCTAGAAAAAAAAATGAATATCCAATACCAGAAATGTGCTGAATGAAGAGTCTGGGTATCTTCTTTAATGATAATTTGAAACAAAGCTGATACAAATTAAACAAAATGGGTGAAGTATATTAACTACAGCCTTATTAAGGCTTTGCAGTTCATATTTCACGTTTTGCAAAAGAACAGGAATTAAAATTAAAAATGAAGCCAAATATAAATTGAACAGACAATTCAACAAATAAGTTTGGGATTACCACCCTTCAAAAGTGGCTAAGGGCGGGAAAGTGCTCCATTTCCCTGAAGTTCCAAGGTGTTGGTGTGTGGGGCCAAAACCATTTTTAGTTTAATTTAGCTTATGTGTCAACATTCGTTGGCATACTGGATAATATTGTTGGCACATTCTCCTCCCCTGCCCTTCCCCTCCTCTGTCCTCTCCTATTCCCTCTCCCCTGCCCTTCAAACCCTCCCCTGCCCTTCAAACCCTCCCCTGCCCTTCAAACCCTCCCCTGCCCTCTCCTATTCCCCCTCCCCTGCCCTTCAAATCCTCCCCTGCCCTTCCCATCCCCTGCCCTCTTCCATTTCCCCTCCCCTGCCCTCTCCTATTCCCCTCCCCTGTCCTTCAAATCCTCCCCAGCCCTGCCCTGCCCATCAAATCCTCACAAAGGCAAGAGTTTTGTTAGTGCCTTAATTAAAAGGAGTAAATTTAAACCAAACAAAAGAGTGATAAAAAACATGAATTGATAAAATAACAAAACTAAAATAATTCTTTTAAATGTCTATATTGAAAAATCTTTACCATATTGTTTGTAGATAAATTTTAAACACAAATAAGTATAATCACCCCTCATATTCCCAGAAAGAATAACCAGTAGATCTTTTGTAGCCTGCTTTTTGAATGGATATACTAATATAAAAAAATAATTATTGGAAGTTTGACCATTATTAAGCTTTGCTATGTTACAGTGAAAAGTTCTCCAAACATGTTTTGTTTCCACAATTAATTTTTTAAACGCTGGTGACTAGGTATGGTAGACAGAAGTATAAATTGTTTTAAGATTTAAACCCACTCTTTACTTTTCATGCACAATCTTGTTATGTTGGTTAATAACAGCATTTAACTGCATACACAAGACAACAGCAAAAACTTGGTATTCATGATTGGTGTTGCCATTTTAGGAATGAGTGTTGGAACAGTTATAACTGAAGTAGTTGTCATTGCAAAGGGTAGGATTGGTAGTTACAGTGGTTGAAGCAGCTGATTAAGTTGAACTAGTACTGATTTAAAGCCCTTGCAGGACTCCAATCTTAAACAACATCTAGTGTTTGTGTGTCATCTAATGACACACAAACAATCTAACATCTAATGCTTAAAATGTTTTGTGTTTTGACATCTAAATCACAAAATTGGTTTCTGAACTGTAATCAGCAAGCTCAGAGCACCAATATTTGTTGAAATAAGACACTATTAGTAAAATATATACTTAGTGTGCTTTGATTTGTCTTCTGGGGGTAGTGGGGGGGGGGCAACTATATTTTTTGGTAAATAACGTAATAACATGTAACTGTAATTAACAATATTTTTGGCCATGTCAATGAAGGTTTTTTAACTTTATAACCTCTGGTAAATAGTAAATTTTTCTCCAATTAAACAAGGCTGCCAAATAGGTTTAGAGGGTGGTGTTTGTGGTGTGAAAATCCAACACTGCTAGACTCTAGCTTAGTTGTAGCTAGAGCCTAGGGACTGTGTCCAATCTCTTTCTTTCCCTTCCAGATTGATTGTTGATAATGTAATTGGGGGTAAGTGAAAATCTTATTAGGAGGTATTTGCCTATGTTTTGTTTGCATTTATAAAAGAACTGCCTTTAATTTGATTTCCTGTCTATGAAAACCCAAACTTTGTTTTTAGTTTGCCAGCTTGTCTTAATCTTTTTGGAATCAGTGTTTGATATTGATATTACTTGTAAGAGTTGTAAGAATTTATCCACATCTGGCCATGAGACTGTTTGCTTTTCCTTCCATTATTTCTCTTTCTGTTTCATCATTGTGTTTTTCTAAATACTCAAACAGTTTGTGGTAACAAACTGTAAGTAAGGATCAACCTGGCTTATTAGTAACCAATGCTGAAAGTTGAATTTTGATATTAACAGGTACATCAAAAGAATTGGTTTTTTACGCTGATTCCAAATATATAAAATTATTAAGTTTAGTTTTACCTATCAAAAGCTACATGTCTGACAAAAATTGCCTGATTTTGAAAAGGGGGAGAATAACCCCAAAAAGTCAAAGGATTTTTATGAAAATTCCACAATCAGAACTAGTTTATCAGAGAATCCTAAAGTAGAAGTTTCAAGCTCTCATTAGAAACATTTGTAATTCTGCATTTTTTGCCAAAAGAAAGATCATGGATGTGTGTTTATTATTTTTTTTTTCAGGGGTTGTCATTTCAACCCATGGTCCTAGAATATCAGGAGAGGGTGCATTTAAATAGGAATTAAAAGCTCTAGTGCCCTTTTTAAGTGACCAAAAAGACTGGAGGGCAACCAGCCCCCTCCCACGCCGTTTTTCCCCAAAATTAACCAATCAAAATTTTGAGATAGCCATTTTGTTCAACATAGTTGAAAGATCCATTAACTATGCCTTCAGGGGTAACATGACTCCCCACAGCCCCTGGGAAAAGGTTAAATTTGCCCATTGTTTCCATACAGTATTTGTTATTGAGAAGTATACAGACATTTTTCAGAAGAGGAGGGATTTTCTGCTGGGGGTGGGTATTCATAGGGAGACAGGATCAGGGGGGGACTTTCCTTGTGAAATTATACACTAGGGGAATTTGAAAGAATTCCTATTCACTATTTTTTTTATTTGTCTTTCTTTCTTTTTGCCTTCTCAATTCTGCTTGTGGAGATGTTTAGGAGGAAATTTTCAGTGGGTTTGGAATTGTCCAGGGAATTTTTCAGTAGGAGGGGGATTTTATGTGAGCAGACTTCTCCATGGGAGAATTTTTTTTGCAGGAGAAATGTTCCATTGGGGAATGGGGGGGGGGGAACTCCAGGAAAAATCGTCCACAGAAAGGGGGATTGGAAAAACGATTAGTGATTGTAAAAACGATTAGAAATTAGTCTTTTTCAAATGAAAGCAGGCTCAAGAGAATTTTTGAGGTGTAATCGTGTGCAAGAAATTTTATGGGGGGGGGGGTATTCTCAGCATGGATCAATGAGAGAGTGAACAGTAGGGATCAATGAGAGGAGTGAATATTGCATGGAGGGGGAACCAGATTTACTGGGACTATTTAAAAAATGATCAGAAATCAGAAAAAAAACACAAGAAAAAACAAGTTTTTTCAATTGAAAGTAGCCTAAGGAGCATCATTAAAACTCAAAGCAAACCGAAATTATTCCAGATATGAGGGGTTTGCCTCCTGCTCAATAGGGTAAAGGTACCGATGATTCGACAGTTTTTGTAAAAAACCAGTTTTTCTACTCTAGAAGTCTTAATTTAAAGACTTTCGGTTTGAAAAGGGTTTCAGTATGTAGGAAAAAGATCTAGGAATCTAACTGTTTGATGAGAAGTTTGAAGTTTTGTCTGGAAAGGGTAAAAAACTCCAATTTTCCGAAATTAGAGCATTTTCACCTGCAAATTCGACCCAACAAAAAAGTTACCTGTTTTCGACGCAAGTCGGAACCCAATTCGACACGTGTCTAAATACTTGGGAAATGCTTGTGGGCGGAACCTGGTGTATTTGACATGTAGCCTATATTCTTGTTTCTTTGTTTTTCTTCAACTTCATTTAATGTATAAAAGTATAAAAGACTATGCAAAAAGTAGAAGTAATAAAACTAACAAAATTGTTTCAAGTATGTAGTATTTGGTATAACAAATTCATTTAATTTTATCAAGAAAAAGCTAATGTGGCTACATTTCAGAGAAGATCAGGCTGTATCTCGACACATTGGCGCTTATCCCAACTTTTTCTGGTAATAAATAACCAAGTATTGACAGTTTGAACATTACATACCTGAAAAATTGTCGGGAGCTCCTTTCGTGTCAAAAACAAGAAACTGACCAAATTGAATGGTGTTTTCTTATCTGGGTATACCGGATATAGTGTCCACGTTTCACACCGTCGAAATATAACGACGGCTCCAAGAGATGGCGCTCTAAGTCACGGCCACAGTTCATATATAATCTAGTATGATCATTCTCTATCTCACCCATTATAAAAACCCGGACCGGGGTGCGAGTGCTCCGGAGAACGTTTTTGCAGATATAAACATAGGCGAAGTCAGATTAGTAGGGATGAATGTTAGTCTGTTTCCGTATGTTTCCATCAATGTGCGTTGTAAGAATCGTAAACAGACGAACAATTAGCCCTACTAATGCAGAAATAAGTGGGAGGAGCTTTTTGTTCGCAACGAGAACGAAGACCAGAAATGATCTGCGATAAAATTACTGGTATATTCTGTCTACTGTGGTCACGGCTAAGCAGAGCTATCCCGTTTTGAAGGAAAATTTCGACAGTGGTTCCGAAATTGCACTATCGAATCATCGGTGCCTTTACCCTACCTTGCTTGTTATGCTAAAGTTCAACTGTTTTTTCAATTTTTTAAGAATGACTCCTGAAACACAAGGGTTGTTTAATTTGAATAAAATGCTGTTTTATAAGTGCTACAAAAACTTTTTTTTTATTTAATCTTAAGCAGACTCAAGTTACTATATATATAAAATTGACCCAGGTAATTATTGGACAATTTCTATTTTGGTAAAAATTTCCCATGATTTTCAATTTGGTCTTTGAGAGAAGCATTCAATGGATCATGATCATGGGACAGATTTGAAGCTTCTGCATTCTACACTAGCTTTTGGGTTGATTACTGCTGTGTCTTTCTTGGATGTTTAAAATGCATTTGGCTCTTCAATCCATAGTATTCTCCTTTTGAAGTCTTCTCATTTTGTGCTATCTTAGGCCATAAGGCTTCACTGTTTTATCATTTATGATTTCTTTCCCTAGAGGCACTTCATGTCGAAGGGTTTGGTTGTATAAAATCAAGAGGGGGCTTATTTGATTTTAATTGGAAGCTCTAGTACCTTTTTAAGAATAAAAAATGATTGGAGGACAACTAGCCCCCCATGCCTTCTTCTCCCCAATGTATTGTAAGTTTTTTGCCCAATTTTTTAATGCATTGCAAGGGTTGTAAGTTTTACCTCAGGGATATATAAGGTTTTTATGGAAGGGGTTGTATAAACATGGGAGGAGGTTCATTTGATGGGAAATTGAGAGTTCTAGTTCCCTCTTTAATAGTCAAAAGTTATCGGAGGGTATAAAAAGAAGGTTTTTCAATGAAAAGTAAAGAGTCATATTAAGCTCAAGACCAGTATAAAATAATTCTTATTATGGTTCAAACTCAAAACAATCAGAAATTACTATTAAAGAATAAATGAAACCCAAAAGGAACAGAAATTAAAATTAAAGCTAGCAAAAAAAAAAGATAAAGGCGCAAATATATATGAATAAATAAATCTTAAATAACATAAATATTTTATTTTTTTTCTTCTCAGAGGTACTTCATATGGAAGGAGTGGTTGTATAAACTTTGGAGGGGGCTTATTCGATTGGAAATCTGAAGTTATAGTGCCCTTTTTGAGGGTCAAAATTGACTAGAGGACAACTAGCCCCCCATGCTCTTTTTTCCCCAAATGTTTTAAATCAAAATTTGAGATAGCCATATTTTGTTCAAAATAGTTCAAAGGACAAATAACTGTGCTTCCAGGGTTGAAAAAAACACCCATGGCCACCAGGCCAAGGGTTGTTAGTTATGCAAGCTAGTCATGTTTAACATATGCTTTTGTAGCAGTGGTCATACAGACATACATACATAGATATATAGAAACATAGATCATAGGATACATAAAACATAGGCCATACATACATAGAAAACTCACTTGATTTTAAATCGGAAGTTCTAGTTCTCTTTTAAAGACTCAAGAGCGATTGGAGGGCAACCCCCCCCCTCCTGTGCTTTTCCCCCAAATGCTTCCAATCAAAATTTTGAGTTGGTTATTTTGTTCAAAATAGGCCTTCTCCAAATGTCAAATAACTATGGTTCTGGGTTTGATGACCCCCCAGCCCTTTGGGCAAGGACTATAAGTTATGCTAGTTGTCTATTGTTAACATAGAAGTTTTTATGGAAGGGATGATTATATATACTTTAAGGGGGCTCATTTGATTGGAAATCAAAAGTTCTTGTTCCCTTTTTAAGAGATGAAAGGGATTGGAGGGTAACAAGCCCCTCTTCCCCTCGTGTGCTTTCCCCCCAAATGCATCCAACCAAAATTTTGAAATAGCAATTTTGTTAAAATTGTCCAAAAGTAAAATAACTATAACTCTGGGGTTGACAAATCCCCCAGAGCCTCTGAGGCAAGGGCTGTAACTTATGTAAGATGCCCATTGTTAACATTTAAGGTTTTTGCAGAAGGGGCGGTCATATTACTTTTGAGGGGGTTCATTCGATTGGAAATTAAGGTTCTATTTTATTTAAAGAATCAAAAGTGATAAAAAGACAACCAGCCCCCAACCCCTTCCTCAAATGCAACCAGTCAAAACTTTGAGATAGCCATTTTATTCAGAATAGTCCAAAGACTAAATAACTATACTTTTTGGGTTGAAAACCCAGCCCTCAGGGCTAGGGCTGCGAGTAATGCAAGTTGCTTATTGTTACTTTGATACTTTGTTTACTTTGATACTTCAATGCTTTCTTTTCTTTGATACCTTATTACTTGATACTGGTTTTGATATTTTGATGAAACTTCGATTTTGAAAAGCAAAAATAAAATTTAAATGGGAAATGTTGAAAACTTGAAACATTGGCTATCAAAAACAAGCAGAAATTAATAAAAAACACTTCCCGAAAAAGAATCTTTTCAAAGAAAAGTAAAAGACATATTAAACTTAAGGTCATAAGAAATTATGTCATAGAACAATTCAAATAGAGAATAACCAGAAATTACTATTTAAGAAACAATGAAACCCAAACCAAACAGAAATTGAATAAACAATTGTAGCAATCAAGCATACAACAGGTAATAATATAAATGAATTAATAAATCCGAAAATAAGTAAAACTTCAATTGAATATGCAAATGAAGCTTAAAACGAACAAAAATAGCCACAAACAAGAGTTTGCTTACTGCTACCATCCCCACCTGTAATAGTATAAAGCCTACTGCATCATTGGCACTTTAGCACTTTACAAATATTTAAAAAAGCTTCTAAAGTAGAATTTGGGAAAATTTTGAGTTTGGGGAGAAGGGAGATTTCAAGAACATCTTCCCATAACAAAATTTGTACTCTAAAGACGATTCTGATGTTTGTAGCGCTCTGTGTCTTAGTGCTTTAGAAATATTTAAAAAAGCTTCTTAAGTAGAATTTTTGACATTTTTGAGTTTTGGAGGGGGGATTTCAAAACATCTTCTCATGACATAACTTGTCTTCTAAAGTCAATTCTGATGTTTGTAGCCCTCTATCAATTAGTGCTTTAGAAATATTTAAAAAGCCTATAAAGTAGAATTTTAGAAAATTTTGAGTTTGGGGGGAAAGGGGATTTTAAAAACCTCTTCCCATGACAGTGACATGGTAAAGCATGACAAAACACAACTGAAATATTCCAACTCTTACATTTCAACAAAAAACATCCAGAATGAACTTTGAAACATCAAGAGAATGTAACAGTGACAAGGTAAACCATAACAAAACACAACTGAAATATTCCAACTCTTACATTTCAATAAAAAAAAAATCTAAAATGAACTTTGAAACATCAAGAGAATGTAAAAGTGACAAGGTAAAGCATGACAAAACAATACTGAAATATTCCAACTCTTAGATTTCAAGAAAAAAAAAATCTAAAATGAACTTTGAAACATCAATAGAATGTAACAGTGACAAGATAAACCACGACAAAACACTACTGAAATATTCCAACTCTTAAATTTCAACGAAAAAAAAAAACTAAAATGAACTTTGAAGCATCAAGAAAATGTAACAGTGGCAATGTAAACCACGAGAAAACAATACTGAAATATTCCAACTCTTACATTTCAACTAAAAAAATCCAAAATGAACTTTGAAAAATATACAGAATGTAACAGTGACAAGGTAAACCACGACAAACACTACTGAAATATTCTAACTCTTACATTTCAACGACAGAAATCCAGAATCAACTTTGAAAAATCAAGAGAATGTAACAGTGACAAGGTAAACTACAACAAAACACTACTGAAATATTCCAACTTTTGCATTTAAACGAAAAAAATCCAAAATGAACTTTGAAAAAGTCAAGAGAATGTAACAGTGACATGGTAAACCAGTACAAAACACTATTGATATAATCCAACTCTTACATTTAAACGAAAAAAAAAATACAAAATGAACTTTGAAATATCAAGAGAATGTCTATAGTGACAAAGTAAACCACAACAAAACACGACTGAAATACTCCAACTCTTACATTTCAACAAAAGAAATCCAAAATGAACTTTGATGAAACATCAAGAGAATGTAACAGTGACAAGATTAACCTGACAAAACCACGACAAACTATTTCACTACTGAAATATTCCAACTCTTACATTTCAAGGAAAAAAAAAATCTAAAATGAACTTTGAACCATCAAGAGAATATAACAGTGACAAGGTAAACCACGAGAAAACAGTACTGAAATATTCCAACTCTTACATTTCAAAAAAAAAAAAATAAAAAATGAAGTGACAAGGTAAACCACGACAAAACACTACTGAAATATTCTAACTCTTACATTTAAACGAAAAAAAAAATCCAAAATGAACTTTGAAACATAAAGAGAATGTAACAGTGACAAGGTAAACCACGAGAAAACACTACTGAAATATTCCAACTCTTACATTTCAACAAAAGAAATCCAAAATGAACTTTGAAAAATCAAGAAAATGTAACAGTGACAAGGTAAACCACGACAAAACACTACTGAAATATTCCAACTCTTGCATTTCCACGAGAGAAATCCAAAATGAACTTTGAAAAATCAAGAGAATATAACAGTGACATGGTAAACCAGGACGAGAAACTACTGAAATATTCCAACTTTTACATTTCAAGAAAAAAAAAAATCTAAAATGAAATTTGAACCATAAAGAGAATGTAACAGTAACAAGGTAAACCACGACAAAACAATACTGAAATATTCCAACTCTTACATTTCAACGAAAAAAATCCAAAATGAACTTTGAAAAATCTACAGAATGTAACAGTGACAAGGTAAACCACGACAAACACTAATGAAATATTCCAACTCTTACATTTCAACGAAAGAAATCCAAAATGAACTTTGAAAAATCAAGAAAATGTAACAGTGACAAGGTAAACCAGAACAAAACACTACTGAAATATTCCATTCAAGGAAAAAAATATCTAAAATGAACTTTGAAACATCTTTAGAATGTAACAGTGACAAGGTAAACCACAACAAAACACTACTGAAATATTCCAACTTTTGCATTTAAACGAAAAAAATCCAAAATGAACTTTGAAAAAGTCAAGAGAATGTAACAGTGACATGGTAAACCAGGACAAAACACTATTGAAATAATCCAACTCTTACATTTCAACGAAAAAAAAAATCCAAAATGAACTTTGAAATATCAAGAGAATGTAACAGTGACAAGGTAAACCACGACAAAACACTACTGAAATACTCCAACTCTTACATTTCAACAAAAGAAATCCAAAATGAACTTTGATGAAACATCAAGAGAATGTAACAGTGACAAGATTAACCTGACAAAACCACGACAAACTATTTCACTACTTAAATATTCCAACTCTTACATTTCAAGGAAAAAAAAAATCTAAAATGAACTTTGAATCATCAAGAGAATATAACAGTGACAAGGTAAACCACGAGAAAACAGTACTGAAATATTCCAACTCTTACATTTCAAAAAAAAAAATCCAAAATGAACTTTGAAACATCTTCAGAATGTAACAGTGACCAGGTAAACCACGACAAACACTACTGAAATATTCCAACTCTTACATTTCAACAAAAGAAATCCAAAATGAACTTTGAAAGATCAAGAAAATGTAACAGTGACAAGGTAAACCACGACAAAACACTACTGAAATATTCCAACTCTTGCATTTCCACGAGAGAAATCCAAAATGAACTTTGAAAAATCAAGAGAATATAACAGTGACATGGTAAACCAGGACGAGAAACTACTGAAATATTCCAACTTTTACATTTCAAGGAAAAAAAAATCTAAAATGAACTTTGAAGCATCAAGAGAATGTAACAGTGACAAGGTAAACCACGAGAAAACAGTACTGAAATATGCCAATTATTACATTTAAACGAAAAAAATCTAAAATGAACTTTGAAACATCTTCAGAATGTAACAGTGACAAGGTAAACCACAACAAAACACTACTGAAATACTCCAATTCTTACATTTCAAGGGGAAAAAAATCTAAAATGAACTTTGACACATCTTCAAAATGTAACAGTGACAAGGTAAACCACGACTAAACACTACTGAAATATTCCAACTCTTTCATTTCAACAAAAAAAATCCAAAATTAACTTTGAAATATCAAGAAAATGTAACAGTGAAAAGGGAAACCAAGACAAAACACTACTGAAATATTCCAACTCTTACATTTCAATAAAAAAAAATCTAAAATGAACTTTGAAACATCAAGAGAATGTAACAGTGACAAGGTAAATCACGACAAAACACTCCTGAAATATTCCAACTCTTACATTTCAAGGAAAAAAAAAATCTAAAATGAAATTTGAAGCATCAAGAGAATGTAACAGTGACAAGGTAAACCACAAGAAGACAGTACTAAAATATTCCAACTCTTTCAGTTTAACGAAAAAAAAAATCAAAAATTAACTTTGAAAAATCAAGGGAATGTAACGTTGACAAGGTAAACTACGACAAAACACTACTGAAATATTCCACCTGTTGCATTTCAACGAACAAAAAAATCCAAAATGAACTTTGAAACATCTTCAGAATGTAACAGTGACACGGTAAACCACAACAAAACACCACTGAAATTATCCAACTCTTACATTTCAACAAAAAAAAATCAAAAATCAACTTTGAAACATCAGGAGAATGTAACAGTGACAAGATAAACCACGAGAAAACACTACTGAAATATTCCAACTCTTACATTTCAACGAAAAAAAAAAACTAAAATGAACTTTGAAGCATCAAGAAAATGTAACAGTGGCAATGTAAACCACGAGAAAACAATACTGAAATATTCCAACTCTTACATTTCAATGAAAAAAATCCAAAATGAACTTTGAAACATCTTCAGAATGTAGCAGTGACAAGGTAAACCAAAACAAACACTACTGAAATATTCTAACTCTTACATTTCAAGGAAAAAAATATCTAAAATGAAATTTGAAACATCTTCAGAATGTAACAGTGACAAGGTAAACCACGACAAAATCCTACTGAAATATTCCAACTCTTGCATTTTAACGAAATAAATCCAAAATGAAGTTAAAAAAATCAAGAGAATGTAACAGTGACATGGTAAACCAGGACAAAACACTATTGAAATAATCCAACTCTTACATTTCAACGAAAAAAAAAATCTAAAATGAACTTTGAAATATCAAGAGAATGTAACAGTGACAAGGTAAACCACGACAAAACACTAATGAAATACTCCGGCTCTTAAATTTCAATGAAAGAAATCCAAAATTAACTTTAAAACATCAAGAGAATGTAAGAGTGACAATATAAAACACGACAAAACACTACTGAAATATTCCAACTCTTACATTTCAAGGGAAAAAAAAATCTAAAATGAACTTTGAAACATGAAGAGATGTAACAGTGACAAGGTAAACCACGAGAAAACAGTACTGAAATATTCCAACTCTTACAGTTCAACGAAAAAAAAAAATCAAAAATGAAGTGACAAGGTAAACCACGACAAAACACTACTGAAATATTCCAACTCTTAATTTTCAAGGAAGAAAAAAATCTAAAATGAACTTTGAAACATAAAGAGAATGTAACAGTAACAAGGTAAACCATGAGAAAACAGCACTGAAATATTCCAACTCTTACATTTCCAGGGAAAAAAAATCTAAAATGAAATTTGAAACATCAAGAGAATGTAACAGTGACAAGGTAAACCACAAGAAGACAGTACTGAAATATTCCAACTCTTTCAGTTTAACGAAAAAAAAAAATCAAAAATGAACTTTGAAAAATCAAGGGAATGTAACGGTGACAAGGTAAACTACGACAAAACACTACTGAAATATTCCAACTCTTACATTTCAAGGAAAAAATAAATCTAAAATGAACTTTGAAACATCAAGAGAATGTAACAGTGACAAGATAAACCCCGACAAAACACTACTGAAACAATCCAACTCTTACATTTCAACAAAAAAAAATCAAAAATGAACTTCGAAAAATCAAGAGAATGTAACAGTGACAAGGTAAACCACGAGAAAACACTACTGAAATATTCCACCTGTTGCATTTCAACGAACAAAAAAATCCAAAATGAACTTTGAAACATCTTCAGAATGTAACAGTGACACGGTAAACCACAACAAAACACCACTGAAATTATCCAACTCTTACATTTCAACAAAAAAAAATCAAAAATCAACTTCGAAACATCAAGAGAATGTAACAGTGACAAGGTAAACCACGAGAAAACACTACTGAAATATTCCAACTCTTACATTTCAACGAAAAAAAAACTAAAATGAACTTTGAAGCATCAAGAGAATGTAACAGTGGCAAGGTAAACCACGAGAAAGCAGTACTGAAATATTCCAACTCTTATATTTCACCGAAAAAATCCAAAATGAACTTTGGAACATCTTCAGAATGTAACAGTGACAAGGTAAACCACAACAAACACTACTGAAATATTCTAACTCTTACATTTCAACGGAAAGAGATCCAAAATGAACTTTGAAACATCAAGAGAATGTAACAGTGACAAGGTGAACCACAAGTAAAACACTACTGAAATATTCCAATTCTTACAGTTTCAAGGAAAAAAATATCTAAAATGAACTTTGAAACATCTTCAGAATGTAACAGTGACAAGGTAAACCACGACAAAACCCTACTGAAATATTCCAACTCTTGCATTTTAACGAAAGAAATCCAAAATGAAGTTAAAAAAATCAAGAGAATGTAACAGTGACATGGTAAACCAGGACAAAACACTATTGAAATAATCCAACTCTTACATTTCAACTAAAAAAAAAATACAAAATGAACTTTTAAATATCAAGAGAATGTAACAGTGACAAGGTAAACCACGACAAAACACTACTGAAATACTCCAACTCTTGCATTTCAACGAAAAAAATCCAAAATGAACTTTGAAGCATCAACAGAATGTAACAGTGACAAGGTAAACCACGATAAAACAGTACTGAAATATTCCAACTCTTACATTTCAATGAAAAATATCCAAAATGAACTTTGAAACATCTTCAGAATGTATTAGTGACAAGGTAAACCAAAACAAACACTACTGAAATATTCTAACTCTTACATTTCAAGGAAAAAAATATCTAAAATGAAATTTGAAACATCTTCAGAATGTAACAGTGACAAGGTAAACCACGACAAAATCACTACTGAAATATTCCAACTCTTGCATTTCAACAAAAGAAATCCAAAATGAACTTAAAAACATCATGAGAATGTAACAGTGACCAGGTAAACCACGACAAAACACTACTGAAATATTCCAACTTTTACATTTCAACGAAAAAGAAATCCAAAATGAACTTTGAAACATCAAGAGAATGTAACAATGACAAGGTAAACCACGACAAAACACTACTGAAATATTCCAACTCTTACATTTCAACGAAATAAATCCAAAATGAACTTTGAAATATCAAGAGAATGTAACAGTGACAAGATTAACCACGACAAAACACTACTGAAATATTCCAACTCTTACATTTCAAGGGAAAAAAAAATCTAAAATGAACTTTGAATCTTCAAGAGATGTAACAGTGACAAGGTAAACCACGAGAAAACAGTACTTAAATATTCCAACTCTTACAGTTCAACGAAAAAAAAAAATCAAAAATGAAGTGACAAGGTAAACCACGACAAAACACTACTGAAATATTCCAACTCTTACTTTTCAAGGAAGAAAAAAATCTAAAATGAACTTTGAAACATAAAGAGAATGTAACAGTAACAAGGTAAACCATGAGAAAACAGCACTGAAATATTCCAACTCTTACATTTCAACGAAGAAAATCCAAAATGAACTTTGAAACATCTTCAGAATGTAACAGTGACAAGGTAAACCACGACAAAACACTACTGAAATACTCCAACTCTTACATTTCAACGGGAAAGAAATCCAAAATGAATTTTGACAAATCAAGAAAATGTAACAGTGACAAGGTAAACCACGACAAAACACTACTGAAATATTCCAACTCTTGCATTTCAACGGAAAGAAATCTAAAATGAACTTCGAAACATCAAGAGAATGTAACAGATACAAAGTAAACCACGACAAAACAATACTGAAATATTCCAACTCTTAAATTTCAATGAAAAAAATCTAAAATGAACTTTGAAATATCAAGAAAATGTACAATTGTCAAGGTAAACCACGACAAAACACTACTGAAATATTCCATTTCTTACATTTCAATGAAAAAAAAAATCCAAAATAAACTTTAAAACATCTTCAAAATATAACAGTGACAAGGTAAACCACGATAAAACACTACTGAAATATTCCAACTCTTGCATTTTAACGAAAGAAATCCAAAATGAACTTTTAAAAATCAAGAGAATGTAACAGTGACAAGGTAAACCACGACAAAATACTACTGAAATATTCCAACTCTTGCATTTCAATAAAAAAAAAATCTAAAATGAACTTTGAAACATCAAGAGAATGTAACAGTGACAAGGTAAACCACAACAAAACACTACTGAAATATTCCAACTTTTACATTTAAACGAAAAAAATCCAAAATGAACTTTGAAACATTATAAGAATGTAACAATGACAAGGTAAACACGACAAAACACTACTGAAATATTCAAACTCCTGCATTTCAACGAAAAAAAAAAACCAAAAAGAACTTTGAAGCATCAAAAAAATATAAAAGTGACAATCTAAACCACGAGAAAACAGTACTGAAATATTCCAACTCTAACATTTCAACGAAAAAAAATGCAAAATGAACTTTGAAACATCTTCAGAATGTAACAGTGACAAAGTAAACTACGACAAACACTACTGAAATATTCGAACTCTTGCATTTCAACGAAAGAAATATCTAAAATGAACTTTGAAACATCAAGAGAATGTAACAGTGACAAGGTAAACCACAGACAAAACACTACTGAAATATTGCAACTTACATTTCAAGGAAAAAAAACATCTAAAATGAACTTTGAAACATCTTCAGAATGTAACAGTGACATGGTAAACCAGGACAAAACACTACTGAAATAATCCAACTCTTACATGTCAACGAAAAAAAAAATCCAAAATGAACTTTGAAATATCAAGAGAATGTAACAGTGACAAGGTAAACCACGACAAACACTGCTGAAATACTCCAACTCTTACATTTCAACGAAAGAAATCCAAAATGAACTTTGAAACATCAAGATAATGTAACAGTGACAAGATTAACCACGACAAAACACTACTGAAATATTCCAACTTTTTCATTTCAAGGAAAAAAAAAATCTAAAATGAACTTTGAACCATCAAGAGATGTAACAGTGACAAGGTAAACCACGAGAAAACAGTACTGAAATATTCCAACTCTTACAGTTCAACAAAACAAAATCAAAAATGAAGTGACAAGGTAAACCACGACAAAACACTACTGAAATATTCCAACTCTTACATTTCAAGGAAAAAAAAAATCTAAAATGAACTTTGAAACATAAAGAGAATGTAACAGTAACAAGGTAAACAATGAGAAAACAGTACTGAAATATTCCAACTCTTACATTTCAACGAAAAAATCCAAAATGAACTTTGAAACATCTTTAGAATGTAACAGTGACAAGGTAAACCACAACAAACACTACTGAAATATTCCAACTCTTACATTTCAACGAAAAGAAAATCCAAATGAACTTTGAAAAATCAAGAAAATGTAACAGTGACAAGGTAAACCACGACTAAACACTACTGAAATATTCCATTTCTTACATTTCAAGGAAAAAAAAATCTAAAATGAACTTTGAAACATCTTCAGAATGTAACAGTGACAAGGTAAACCACGACAAAACACTACTTAAATATTCCAACTCTTGCATTTCAACGAAAGAAATCCAAAATGAACTTTGAATAATCAAGAGAATGTAACAGTGACATGGTAAACCAGGACAAGACACTACTGAATTATTCCAACTCTTGCATTTCAACGAAAAAAAAATCTAAAATGAACTTTGAAACATCAAGAGAATGTAACAGTAAGAAGATAAGCCACGAAAAAACACTACTGAAATATTCCAACTCTTACATTTCAACGAAAAAAAAATCCATATTGAACTTCGAAACGTCTTCAGAATGTAACAGTGACAAGTTTAACCGCCACAAACACTACTGAAATATTCCAACTCTTACATTTCAACGAAAAAAAAAAATCTAAAATGAACTTTGAAACATCTTCAGAATGTAACAGTGACAAGGTAAACCACGAGAAAATACTACTGAAATATTCCAACTCTTACATTTTAACGAAAAAAATCCAAAATGAACTTTGAAACATCAAAATAATGTAACAGTGACAAGGTAAACCACGACAAAACACTACTATAAATATTCCAACTCTTACATTTCAACGAAAAAAAAAATCTAATATGAACTTTGAATCATCATGAGAATGTAACAATGACAAGGTAAACGACATTAAAACACTACTGAAATATTCCAATTCTTACATTTCAAGGAAAAAATATCTAAAATGAACTTTGAAACATCTTCAGAATGTAACAGTGACAAGGTAAACCACGACAAAACACTACTGAAATATTCCAACTTTTGCATTTCAACGAAAGAAATCCAAAATGAACTTTGAACCATCAAGAGATGTAACAGTGACAAGGTAAACCACGAGAAAACAGTACTGAAATATTCCAACTCTTACAGTTCAACAAAAAAAATCAAAAATGAAGTGACAAGGTAAACCACGACAAAACACTACTGAAATATTCCAACTCTTACATTTCAAGGAAAAATATCTAAAATGAACTTTGAAACATAAAGAGAATGTAACAGTGACAAGGTAAACCACGAGAAAACACTACTGAAATATTCCAACTCTTACATTTCAACGAAAAAAATCCAAAATGAACTTTGAAACATCTTCAGAATGTAACAGTGACCAGGTAAACTACGACCAACACTACTGAAATATTCCAAATCTTACATTTCAACGAAAGAAATCCAAAATGAACTTTGAAAAATCAAGAAAATGTAACAGTGACAAGGTAAACCACAGTAAAACACTACTGAAATATTGCAACTTACATTTCAAGGAAAAAAAAAATCCAAAATGAACTTTGAAACATCCTCAGAATGTAACAGCGATAAGGTGAACCACGACAAAACACTACTGAATTATTCCAAAACTTACAGGTCATCGAAAACAAAAATCCAAAATGAACTATCAAATATCAAGCGAATGGAATACTCACAAGGTAGAATACGACAAAAACACTACTAGAGTATTCACGCTCTTATATTTCAACTAAAGAAATCCAATATGAACTGTGAAACATCAAGAGAATGTAACAGTGACAAGATTAACCACGACAAAACACTACTGAAATATTCCAACTTTTTCATTTCAAGGAAAAAAAAAATCTAAAATGAACTTTGAACCATCAAGAGATGTAACAGTGACAAGGTAAACCACGAGAAAACAGTACTGAAATATTCCAACTCTTACAGTTCAACAAAACAAAATCAAAAATTAAGTGACAAGGTAAACCACGACAAAACACTACTGAAATATTCTAACTCTTACATTTCAAGGAAAAAAAAAATCCAAAATGAACTTTGAAACATAAAGAGAATGTATCAGTGACAAGGTAAACCACAAGAAAACTCTACTGAAATATGCCAACTCTTATATTTTAACGAAAAAATCCAAAATGAACTTTGAAACATCTTTAGAGTGTAACAGTGGCAAGGTAAACCACAACAAACACTACTGAAATATTCCAACTCTTACATTTCAACGAAAGAAATCCAAATGAACTTTGAAAAATCAAGAAAATGTAACAGTGACAAGGTAAACCACGACAAAACACTACTGAAAT
This sequence comes from Artemia sp. Qi Xiang Cuo, assembly GCF_049724085.1. Lineage (NCBI taxonomy): Eukaryota > Metazoa > Arthropoda > Branchiopoda > Anostraca > Artemiidae > Artemia > Artemia sp. Qi Xiang Cuo. The sequence continues at coordinate 73,333,316 of NC_142803.1, forward strand.
ATTCCAACTCTTGCATTTCAAGGAAAAAAAATCTAAAATTAACTTTGAAACATCTTCAGAATGTAACAGTGACAAGGTAAACCACGACAAAACACTACTGAAATATTCCAACTCTTGCATTTCAACGAAAGAAATCCAAAATGAACTTTGAATAATCAAGAGAATGTAACAGTGACATGGTAAACCAGGACAAGACACTACTGAATTATTCCAAGTCTTACATTTCAAGAAAAAAAAATCTAAAATGAACTTTGAAACTTAAAGAGAATGTAACAGTAACAAGGTAAACCACGAGAAAACAGTACTGAAACATTCCATCTCTTACATTTAAACGAATAAAATCCAAAATGAACTTCGAAACATCTTAAGAATGTAACAGTGACAAGGTAAACCATGACAAAACACTACTGAAATATTCCAAATATTACATTTCAAGGGAAAAAAAAAATCTAAAATGAACTTTAAAACATCTTCAGAATGTAATAGTGAGAAGGTAAACCACGACAAAACACTACTGAAGTATTCCAACTCTTACATTTTAACGAAGGAAATACAAAATTAACTTTGAAAAATCAAAATAATGTAACAGTGGCAAGGTAAACCGCGACAAAACACTAGTGAAATATTCCAACTCTGAAACTTCAAGGGAAAAAAATCTATAGTAAACTTTGAAACATCAAGAGAATGTAACAGTAATAAGGTAAACCACAGTAAAACACTACTGAAATATTCCAATTCTTACATTTCAAGGAAAAAATATCTAAAATGAACTTTGAAACATCTTCAGAATGTAACAGGGACAAGGTAAACCACGACAAAACACTACTGAAATATTCCAACTCTTGCATTTCAACGAAAGAAATCCAAAATGAACTTTGAACCATCAAGAGATGTAACAGTGACAAGGTAAACCACGAGAAAACAGTACTGAAATATTCCAACTCTTACAGTTCAACAAAAAAAAATCAAAAATGAAGTGACAAGGTAAACCACGACAAAACACTACTGAAATATTCCAACTCTTACATTTCAAGGAAAAATATCTAAAATGAACTTTGAAACATAAAGAGAATGTAACAGTAACAAGGTAAACAACGAGAAAACAGTACTGAAATATTCCAGCTATTACATTTTAACGAAAAAATCCAAAATGAACTTTGAAACATCTTCAGAGTGTAACAGTGGCAAGGTAAACCCCGACAAAACACTACTGAAATATTCCAACTTTTGCATTTCAACGAAAGAAATCCAAAATGAACTTTGAAATACTACTGAAATATTCTAAATGAATTTTGAAAAAAAAATCTGAAATGAACTTTAAAACATCTTCAGAATGTAACAGTGACAAGGTAAACCACGACAAAACACTACTGAAATAATCCAACTCTTGCATTTCAACAAAAGAGATCAAAAATGAACTTTGAAACATCAAGAGAACGTAACAGTTACAAGGCAAACCACGACAAAACACTACTGTAATATTCCAACTCTTACATTTCAGTGTAAAAAAAATCCAAAATGAAATTTTGAAAATCAAGAGAATGTAATAGTAATAAGGTAAACCACAGTAAAACACTACTGAAATATTCCAATTCTTACATTTCAAGGAAAAAATATCTAAAATGAACTTTGAAACATCTTCAGAATGTAACAGTGACAAGGTAAACCACGACAAAACACTACTGAAATATTCCAACTCTTGCATTTCCACGAAAGAAATCCAAAATGAACTTAAAAAAAATCAAGAGAATTTAACAGTGACAAGATAAACCAGGACAAAAACACTACTGAAATAATCCAACTCTTACATTTCAACGAAAAAAAAAAATCCTAAATGAAGTTTGAAGCATCAAGAGATTGTACTAGTGACAAGTTAGACCACGACAAAACAGTACTGAAATATTCCAACCCTTGCATTTCAACGAAAGGAATCCAAAATGAACTTTTAAACATCAAGAGAATGTAACAGTGAAAAGGTAAACCAAGACAAAACACTACTGAAATATTCTAACTCTTACATTTCAATAAAAAAAAAATTAAAATGAACATTGAAACATCAAGAGAATGTAACCGTGACAAGGTAAATCACGACAAAACACTACTAAAATATTCCAACTCTTACATTTCAAGGAACAAAAAAAAATCTAAAATGAAATTTGAATCATCAAGAGAATGTAACAGTGACAAGGTAAACCACAAGAAGACAGTACTAAAATATTCCAACTCTTTCAGTTTAACGAAAAAAAAATCAAAAATGAACTTTGAAAAATCAAGGGAATGTAACGGTGACAAGGTAAACTACGACAAAAAAATACTGAAATATTCCAACTCTTACATTTAAAGGAAAAAATAAATCTAAAATGAACTTTGAAACATCAAGAGAATGTAACAGTGACAAGGTAAACCACGACAAAACACTACTGAAATAATCCAACTCTTACATTTCAACAAAAAAAAATCAAAAATGAACTTCGAAAAATCAAGAGAATGTAACAGTGACAAGGTAAACCACGAGAAAACACTACTGAAATATTCCACCTGTTACTCTTACATTTCAACGAAAAAAAAAAATCCAAAATGAACTTTGAAACATCAAGAGAATTTAACAGTGACAAGGTAAACCACGAGAAAACAGTACTGAAATACTCCAACTCTTACATTTCAATGAAAGAAATCCAAAATGAACTTTGAAACATCAAGAGAATGTAACAGTGACAAGATTAACCACGACAAAACACTACTGAAATATTCCAACTCTTACATTTAAAGGGAAAAAAATCTAAAATGAACTTTGAACCATCAAGAGATGTAACAGTGACAAGGTAAACCACGATAAAACAGTACTGAAATATTCCAACTCTTACAGTTCAACGAAAAAAAAAAAATCAAAGGTAAACCACGACAAACCACTACTGAAATATTCCAACTCTTACATTTCAAGGAAAAAAATCGAAAATGAACTTTGAAACATAAAGAGAATGTAACAGTGACAAGGTAAACCACGACAAAACACTAATGAAATATTCCAACTCTTACATTTCAACGAAAAAATCCATAATGAATTTTGAAACATCTTCAGAATGTAACAGTAACCGGGTAAACCACGACCAACACTACTGAAATATTCCAAGTCTTACATTGCAACGAAAGAAATCCAAAATGAACTTTGAAAAGTCAAGAGAATTTAACAGTGACAAGGTAAACCACGACAAAACACTACTGAAATATTCCAATTCTTAAATTTCAAGGAACAAAATCTAAAATGAACTTTGAAACATCTTCAGAATGTAACAGTGACAAGGTAAACCACGAGAAAACACTACAGAAATATTACAACTCTTGCGTTTCAACGAAAGAAATCCAAAATGAACTTTGAAAAATCAAGAGAATGTAACAGTGAGATGGTAAACGAGGACAAGACACTACTGAATTATTCCAAGTCTTACATTTCAAGGAAGAAAAAAAATCTAAAATGAACTTTGAAACATCAAGAGAATGTAACAGTGACAAGGTAAACCACGAGAAAACAGTACTGAAATATTCCAACTCTTACAGTTCAACGAAAAAAATCGAAAATGAACTTTGAAAAATCTTCAGAATGTAACAGTGACAAGGTAAACTACGACAAGCACTACTGAAATATTCCAAATCTTACATTTTAACTAAAGAAATCCAAAATGAACTTTGAAAAATCAAGAAATTGTAACAGTGACAAGGTAAACCACGACAAAACACTACTGAAATCTTCCAACTCTTACATTGCAAGGAAAAAAAATCTAAAATGAACTTTGAAACATCTTCAGAATGTAACAGTGACAAGGTAAACCACGACAAAACACTACTTAAATATTCCAACTCTTGCATTTCAACAAAAAAGATCCAAAATGAACTTTGAAACATCAAGAGAATGTAACAGTGACAAAGTAAACCACTACAAAACATTACTGAAATATTCCAATTCTTACATTTCAAAAAAAAAAAATCTAAAATGAACTTTGAAACAGCAAGAGAATGTAACCGTGATAAGGTAAACCACAACAAAACACTACTGAAATACTCCAACTTTTACATTTCAACGAATGAAATCCAAAATGAACTTTGTAACATCAAGAGAATGTAACAGTGACAAGGTAAACCACGACAAACACTACTGAAATAATCCAACTCTTACATTTCAACAAAAAAAAAAATCAAAAATGAACTTTGAAGCATCAAGAGAATGTAACGGTGGCAAGGTGAACCACGAGAAAACAGTACTGAAATATTCCAACTCTTACATTTCAATGAAAAAAATCCAAAATGAACTTTGAAACATCTTCAGAATGTAACAGTGACATGGTAAACCACGACAAACACTACTGAAATATTCTAACTCTTACATTTCAACGACAGAAATCCAAAATGAACTTTGAAAAATCAAGAGAATGTAACAGTGACAAGGTAAACCAGAGTAAAACACTACTGAAATATTCCAATTCTTACATTTCAAGGAAAAAAATATCTAAAATGAACTTTGAGACACATTCAGAATGTAACAGTGACAAGGTAAACCACGACAAAACACTACTGAAATATTCCAACTCTTGCATTTCAACGAAAGAAATCCAAAATGAACTTAAAAAAATCAAGAGAATGTAACAGTGACATGGAAAACCAGGACAAAACACTATTGAAATAATCCAACTCTTACATTTCAACGAAAAAAAATCCAAAATAAACTTTGAAATATCAAGAGAATGTAGCGGTGACAAGTTAAACCACGACAAAACACTACTGAAATATTCCAACTCTTGCATTTCAACGAAAGAAATCCAAAATGAACTTAAAAAAATCAAGAGAATGTAACAGTGACATGGAAAACCAGGACAAAAGACTATTGAAATAATCCAACTCTTACATTTCAACGAAAAAAAATCCAAAATGAACTTTGAAATATCAAGAGAATGTATCAGTAACAAGGTAAACCACGAGAAAACAGTACTGAAATATTCCAACTATTACATTTCAACGAAAAAATCCAAAATGAACTTTGAAACATCTTCAGAATGTAACAGTGACAAGGTAAACCACGACAAAACACTACTAAAATATTCCAATTCTTACATTTCAAGGGAAAAAAAATCTAAAATGAACTTTTAACCATCAAGAGATGTAACAGTGACAAGGTAAACCACGAGAAAACAGTACTGAAATATTCCAACTCTTACAGTTCAACGAAAAAAAAAAATCAAAAATGAAGTGTCAAGGTAAACCACGACAAAACACTACTGAAATATTCCAACTTTTGCATTTCAACGAAAGAACTCCAAAATGAACTTTGAACCATCAAGAGATGTAACAGTGACAAGGTAAACCACGAGAAAACAGTACTGAAATATTCCAACTCTTACAGTTCAACAAAACAAAATCAAAAATGAAGTGACAAGGTAAACCACGACAAAACACTACTGAAATATTCCAACTCTTACATTTCAAGGAAAAATATCTAAAATGAACTTTGAAACATAAAGAGAATGTAACAGTAACAAGGTAAACAACGAGAAAACAGTACTGAAATATTCCAGCTATTACATTTTAACGAAAAAATCCAAAATGAACTTTGAAACATCTTCAGAGTGTAACAGTGGCAAGGTAAACCCCGACAAAACACTACTGAAATATTCCAACTTTTGCATTTCAACGAAAGAAATCCAAAATGAACTTTGAAATACTACTGAAATATTCTAAATGAATTTTGAAAAAAAAATCTGAAATGAACTTTAAAACATCTTCAGAATGTAACAGTGACAAGGTAAACCACGAGAAAACACTACTGATATAATCTAAATCCCACATTACAAAAGAAGAAATCAAGGCGGTACATAGGAACATCGTGAGAGATCACATATGGCAAGGCAAACCACTAGTCGGCCCTACTGATCTGTCACATCACCTGCGAATCAAGGAAAATAAATCCAAACTTAACTTTGAGAAAACATAAGGCTGTAAAAGTAAAAAAGTATACCACAGTAAAACACTACTGAAATATGCCAATTCTTACATTTCAAGGAAAAAATATCTAAAATGAACTTTGAAACATCTTCAGAATGTAACAGGGACAAGGTAAACCACGACAAAACACTACTGAAATATTCCAACTCTTGAATTTCCACGAAAGAAATCCAAAATGAACTTAAAAAAAATCAAGAGAATGTAACAGAGACATGGTAAACCACTACAAAACACTACTGAAATAATCCAACTCTTAAATTTCAACGAAAAAAAAAAATCCAAAATGAAGTTTCAAACATCAAGAGAATGTAACAGTGACAAGGTAAACCACGACAAAACACTACTGAAATATTCCAACCCTTGCATTTCAACGAAAGGAATCCAAAATGAACTTTTAAACATCAAGAGAATGTAACAGTGAAAAGGTAAACCAAGACAAAACACTACTGAAATATTCTAACTCTTACATTTCAATAAAAAAAAAAATTAAAATGAATATTGAAACATCAAGAGAATGTAACCGTGACAAGGTAAATAACGACAAAACACTACTAAAATATTCCAACTCTTACATTTCCAGGAAAAAAAAATCTAAAATGAAATTTGAAGCATCAAGAGAATGTAACAGTGACAAGGTAAACCACAAGAAGACAGTACTAAAATATTCCAACTCTTTCAGTTTAACGAAAAAAAAATCAAAAATGAACTTTGAAAAATCAAGTGAATGTAACAGTGACAAGGTAAACTACGACAAAAAAATACTGAAATATTCCAACTCTTACATTTCAAGGAAAAAATAAATCTAAAATGAACTTTGAAACATCAAGAGAATGTAACAGTGACAAGGTAAACCCCGACAAAACACTACTGAAACAATCCAACTCTTACATTTCAACAAAAAAAAATCAAAAATGAACTTCGAAAAATCAAGAGAATGTAACAGTGACAAGGTAAACCACGAGAAAACACTACTGAAATATTCCACCTGTTACTCTTACATTTCAACGAAAAAAAAAATCCAAAATGAACTTTGAAATATCAAGAGAATGTAACAGTGACAAGGTAAACCACGACAAAACACTACTGAAATACTCCAACTCTTACATTTCAATGAAATAAATCCAAAATGAACTTTGAAACATCAAGAGAATGTAACAGTGACAAGATTAACCACGACAAAACACTACTGAAATATTCCAACTCTTACATTTCAAGGGAAAAAAATCTAAAATGAACTTTGAACCATCAAGAGATGTAACAGTGACAAGGTAAACCACGATAAAACAGTACTGAAATATTCCAACTCTTACAGTTCAACGAAAAAAAAAAATCAAAGGTAAACCACGACAAAACACTACTGAAATATCCCAACTCTTACATTTCAAGGGAAAAAAATCTCAAATAAACTTTGAAACATCAAGAGAATGTAACAGTAACTATGTAAACCACGACAAAACATTACTGAAATATTCCAACTCTTGCATTTCAACGAAAAAAGATACAAAATGAACTTTGAAACATCTTCAGAATGTAACAATGACAAGGTAAACCACGACAAATAATACTGAAATATTCCAACTCTTACATTTCAACGAAAGAAATCCAAATGAATTTTGAAAAATCAAGAAAATGTAACAGTGACAAGGTAAACCACGACAAAACACTACTAAAATATTCCAATTCTTAAATTTCAAGGAACAAAATCTAAAATGAACTTTGAAACATCTTCAGAATGTAACAGTGACAAGGTAAACCACGAGAAAACACTACAGAAATATTACAACTCTTGCGTTTCAACGAAAGAAATCCAAAATGAACTTTGAATAATCAAGAGAATGTAACAGTGACATGGTAAACCAGGACAAGACACTACTGAATTATTCCAATTCTTACATTTCAATAAAAAAAAAAATCTAAAATGAACTTTGAAACTTAAAGAGAATGTAACAGTAACAAGGTAAACCACGAGAAAACAGTACTGAAATATTCCAACTCTTACATTTCAACGAAAAAAATCCAAAATGAACTTCGAAAAATCTTCAGAATGTAACAGTGACAAGGTAAACCACGACAAGCACTACTGAAAAATTCCAAATCTTACATTTCAACGAAAGAAATCCAAAATGAACTTTGAAAAATCAAGAGATTGTAACAGTGCCAAGGTAAACCACGACTAAACACTACTGAAATATTCCAACTCTTACATTTCAAGGGAAAAAAAATCTAAAATGAACTTTGAAACATCTTCAGAATGTAACAGTGACAAGGTAAACCACGACAAAACACTACTGAAATATTCCAACTCTTGCATTTCAACAAAAAAAATCCAAAATGAACTTTGAAAAATCAAGAGAATGTAACAGTGACAAGGTAAACCACGACAAAACACTACTGAAATATTCCAACTCTTACATTTCAATAAAAAAAAATTTAAAATGAACTTTGAAACATCAAGAGAATGTAACCGTGATAAGGTAAACCACAACAAACAGTACTGAAATACTCCAACTTTTACATTTCAACGAAAGAAATCCAAAATGAACTTTGAAACATCAAGAGAATGTAACAGTGACAAGGTAAACCACGACAAAACACTACTGAAATAATCCAACTCTTACATTTCAACGAAAAAAAAATCTAAAATGAACTTTGAAACATCAAGAGAATGTAACGGTGGCAAGGTGAACCACGAGAAAACAGTACTGAAATATTCCAACTCTTACATTTCAATGAAAAAAATCTAAAATGAACTTTGAAACATCTTCAGAATGTAACAGTGACATGGTAAACCACGACAAACACTACTGAAATATTCTAACTCTTACATTTCAACGACAGAAATCCAAAATGAACTTTGAAAAATCAAGAGAATGTAACAGTGACAAGGTAAACCAGAGTAAAACACTACTGAAATATTCCAATTCTTACATTTCAAGGAAAAAAAGATCTAAAATGAACATTGAGACACATTCAGAATGTAACAGTGACAAGGTAAACCACGACAAAACACTACTGAAATATTCCAACTCTTGCATTTCAACGAAAGAAATCCAAAATGAACTTAAAAAAATCAAGAGAATGTAACAGTGACAAGGTAAACCAGGACAAAACACTACTGAAATATTCCAACTCTTACATTTCAACAAAAAAAAATCCTAAATAAACTTTGAAATATCAAGAGAATGTAGCAGTGACAAGTTAAACCACGACAAAACACTACTGAAATATTCCAACTCTTACATTTCAACGAAAAAAAAATCCAAAATGAACTTAAAAAAATCAAGAGAATGTGACAGTGACATGGAAAACCAGGACAAAAGACTATTGAAATAATCCAACTCTTACATTTCAACGAAAAAAAATCCAAAATGAACTTTGAAATATCAAGAGAATGTATCAGTAACAAGGTAAACCACGAGAAAACAGTACTGAAATATTCCAACTATTACATTTCAACGAAAAAATCCAAAATGAACTTTGAAACATCTTCAGAATGTAACAGTGACAAGGTAAACCACGACAAAACACTACTAAAATATTCCAATTCTTACATTTCAAGGGAAAAAAAATCTAAAATGAACTTTTAACCATCAAGAGATGTAACAGTGACAAGGTAAACCACGAGAAAACAGTACTGAAATATTCAAACTCTTACAGTTCAACGAAAAAAAAAATCAAAAATGAAGTGTCAAGGTAAACCACAACAAAACACTACTGAAACATTCCAACTCTTACATTTCAAGGAAAAAAAAAATCTAAAATGAACTTTGAAACATAAAGAGAATGTATCAGTAACAAGGTAAACCACGACAAACACTACTGAAATATTCCAACTCTTACATTTCAACGAAAAAAATCCAAATGAACTTGGAAAAATCAAGTAAATGTAACAGTGACAAGGTAAACCACAAGTAGACACTACTAAAATATTCCAATTCTTACATTTCAAGGGAAAAAAAATATCTAAAATGAACTTTGAAACATCTTCAGAATGTAAAAGTGACAAGGTAAACCCTGACAAAACACTACTTAAATATTCCAACTCTTCCATTTTAACGACAGAAATCCAAAATGAACTTTGAAAAATCAAGAGAATGTAACAGTGACAAGGTAAACCACAGTAAAACACTTCTGAAATATTCCAATTCTTACATTTCAAGGGAAAAAAAATCTAAAATGAACTGTGAAACATCTTCAGAATGTAACAGTGACAAGGTAAACCACGACAAAACACTACTGAAATATTCCAACTCTTGCATTTTAACGAAAGAAATCCAAAATGAACTTAAAAAAATCAAGAGAATGTAACAGTGACATGGAAAACCAGGACAAAACACTACTGAAATTATCCAACTCTTACACTTCAACGAAAAAAAATCCAAAATGAACTTTGAAATATCAAGAGAATGTAGTAGTGACAAGTTAAACCACGACAAAACACTACTGAAATATTCCAACTCTTGCATTTCAACGAAAGAAATCCAAAATGAACTTAAAAAAATCAAGAGAATGTAACGGTGACAAGGTAAACCAGGACAAAACACTACTGAAATATTCCAACTCTTACATTTCAACGAAAAAAAATCCTAAATGAACTTTGAAATATCAAGAGAATGTAACAGTGACAAGGTAAACCACGACAAAACACTACTGAAAAACTCCAACTTTTACATTTCAAGAAAAAAAAAATCTAAAATGAACTTTGAACCATCAAGAGATGTAACAGTGCCAATGTAAACCACGAGAAAACAGTACTGAAATATTCCAACTCTTACAGTTCAACGAAAAAAAAAATCAAAAATGAAGTGACAAGGTAAACCACGACAAAACACTACTGAAATATTCAAACTCTTACATTTCAATAAAAAAAAATCTAAAATCAACTTTGATACATAAAGAGAATGTATCAGTAACAAGGTAAACCACGAGAAAACAGTACTGAAATATTCCAACTCTTACATTTCAACGAAAAAAATCCAAAATGAACTTCGAAACATCTTCAGAATGTAACAGTTACAAGGTAAACCACGAAAAACACTAATTAAATATTCCAATTCTTACATTTCAAGGGAAAAAAAAATCTAAAATGAACTTTGAAACATCTTCAGAATGTAACAGTGACAAGGTAAACCACGAGAAAACACTACTGAAATATTCCAACTCTTACATTTCAACGAAAGAAATCCAAAATAAACTTTGAAACATCAAAAGAATGTAACAGTGACAAGGTGAACCATGACAAAACACTACTAGAAATATTCCAACTCTTACCTTTCAAGGAAAAAAAAATCTAATATGAACTTTGAATCATCATGATAATGTAACAATGACAAGGTAAACGACATTAAAACACTACTGAAATATACCAACTCTTACATTTCAACGAAAAAAAACATCTAAAATGAACTTTGAAACATGTTCAGAATGTAACAGGGACAAGGTAAACCACGACAAAACACTACTGAAATATTCCAGCTCTTACATTTCAAGGAAAAGAAATCCAAAATGAACTTTGAACCATCAAGAGATGTAACAGTGACAAGGTAAACCACGAGAAAACAGTACTGAAATATTCCAACTATTACAGTTCAACAAAAAAAAATCAAAAATGAAGTGACAAGGTAAACCACGACAAAACACTACTGAAATATTCCAACTCTTACATTTCAAGGAAAAATATCTAAAATGAACTTTGAAACATAAAGAGAATGTAACAGTAACAAGGTAAACAACGAGAAAACAGTACTGAAATATTCCAGCTATTACATTTTAACGAAAAAAATCCAAAATGAACTTTGAAACATCTTCAGAGTGTAACAGTGGCAAGGTAAACCCCGACAAAACACTACTGAAATATTCCAACTTTTGCATTTCAACGAAAGAAATCCAAAATGAACTTTGAAATACTACTGAAATATTCTAAATGAATTTTGAAAAAAAAATCTGAAATGAACTTTGAAATATCTTCGGAATGTAACAGTGACATGGTAAACCACGACAAAATACTACTGAAATAATCTAATTCTTGCATTTCAACAAAAAGAAATCCAAAATGAACTTTGAAAAATCATAAGAATGTAATGGTGGCAAGGTGAACCACGACAAAACAATTCTAGAAATAACCCAACTCTTACCTATTAATGATAAAAAAAATGTAATATGAAATTTTAATCATAAATAGAATGTAATAATGACAAGATAAACGACATTAAAACACTACTGAAATATTCCAATTCTTACATTTCAAGGAAAAAATATCTAAAATGAACTTTGAAACATCTTCAGAATGTAACAGTGACAAGGTAAACCACGACAAAACACTACTGAAATATTCCAACTCTTGCATTTCCACGAAAGAAATCCAAAATGAACTTAAAAAAATCAAGATAATTTAACAGTGACATTGTAAACCATTACAAAACACTATTGAAATAGTCAAACTCTTACATTTCAACGAAAAAAAAATCCAAAATAAACTTTGAAATATAAAGAGAATGTAACAGTGACAAGGTAAACTACGACAAAACATTAATGAAATTCTCCAACCCTTACATTTCAATGAAAGGAATCCAAAATGAACTTTGAATCATCAAGAGAATGTAACAGTAAAAAGGTAAACCAAGACAAAACACTAATGAAATATTCTAACTCTTACATTTCAATAAAAAAAAAATCTAAAATGAATATTGAAACATCAAGAGAATGTAACCGTGACAAGGTAAATCACGACAAAAAACTACTGAAATATTCCAACTCTTACATTTCAAGGAAAAAAAAATCTACAAAAATCTGTCGTGACAGTACTGAAATATTCCAACTCTTTCAGTTTAACTAAAAAAAAAATCAAAAATGAACTTTGAAAAATCAAGGGAATGTAACAGTGACAAGGTAAACTACGACAAAACACTACTGAAATATTCCAACTCTTACATTTCAAGGAAAAAATAAATCTAAAATGAACTTTGAAACATCAAGAGAATGTAACAGTGACAAGATAAACCCCGACAAAACACTACTGAAACAATCCAACTCTTACATTTCAACAAAAAAAAATCAAAAATGAACTTCGAAAAATCAAGAGAATGTAACAGTGACAAGGTAAACCACGAGAAAACACTACTGAAATATTCCACCTCTTGCATTTCAACGAACAAAAAAATCCAATATGAACTTTGAAACATCTTCAGAATGTAACAGTGACACGGTAAACCACAACAAAACACCACTGAAATTATCCAACTCTTACATTTCAACAAAAAAAAAAAAAAATCAAAAATCAACTTTGAAACATCAGGAGAATGTAACAGTGACAAGGTAAACCACGAGAAAACACTACTGAAATATTCCAACTCTTACATTTCAACGAAAAAAAAACTAAAATGAACTTTGAAGCATCAAGAGAATGTAACAGTGGCAAGGTAAACCACGAGAAAGCAGTACTGAAATATTCCAACTCTTATATTTCAACGAAAAAATCCAAAATGAACTTTGGAACATCTTCAGAATGTAACAGTGACAAGGTAAACCACAACAAACACTACTGAAATATTCTAACTCTTACATTTCAACGAAAGAGATCCAAAATGAACTTTGAAAATCAAGAGAATGTAACAGTGACAAGGTAAACCAGAGTAAAACACTACTGAAATATTCAAACTCTTACATTTCAAGGAAAAACAAATCTAAAATGAACTTTGAAACATCTTCAGAATGTAACAGTGACAAGGTAAACTACGACAAAACCCTACTGAAATATTCCAAATTTTGCATTTTAATGAAATAAATCCAAAATGAACTTAAAAAAATCAAGATAATTTAACAGTGACATGTTAAACCAGGACAAAACACTATTGAAATAATCCAAATCTTAAATTTCAACGAAAAAAAAAATACAAAATGAACTTTTAAACATCAAGAGAATGTAACAGTGACAAGGTAAACCACAACAAAACACGACTGAAATATTCCAACTCTTACATTACAATTAAAGAAATCCAAAATGAACTTTGAAACATCATGAGAATTTAACAGTGACAAGGTAAATCATGACAAAACACTACTGAACTATTCCAACTGTTACATTTCAAGGTAAAAAAATCTAAAATGAACTTTGAAACATCAAGAGATGTAACAGTGACAAGGTAAACCACGATAAAACAGTACTGAAATATTCCAACTCTTACAGTTCAACGAAAAAAAAAATCAAAAATGAAGTGACAAGGTAAACCACGACAAACCACTACTGAAATATTCCAACTCTTACATTTCAAGGAAAAAAATCTAAAATGAACTTTGAAACATAAAGAGAATGTAACAGTAACAAGGTAAACCACGAGAAAACAGTACTGAAATATTCCAACTCTTACATTTCAACGAGAAAATCCAAAATGAACTTTGAAACATCTTCAGAATGTAACAGTGACAAGGTAAACCACGACAAACAATACTGAAATATTCCAACTCTTACATTTCAACGAAAGAAATCCAAATGAATTTTGAAAAATCAAGAAAATGTAACAGTGACAAGGTAAACCACGACAAAACACTACTAAAATATTCCAATTCTTAAATTTCAAGGAACAAAATCTAAAATGAACTTTGAAACATCTTCAGAATGTAACAGTGACAAGGTAAACCACGAGAAAACACTACAGAAATATTACAACTCTTGCGTTTCAACGAAAGAAATCCAAAATGAACTTTGAAAAATCAAGAGAATGTAACAGTGACATGGTAAACCACGAGAAAACAGTACTGAAATATTCCAACTCTTACATTTCAACGAAAAAAATCGAAAATGAACTTTGAAAAATCTTCAGAATGTAACAGTGACAAGGTAAACTACGACAAGCACTACTGAAATATTCCAAATCTTACATTTTAACTAAAGAAATCCAAAATTAACTTTGAAACATCAAGAGAATGTAACAGTTACAAGGTAAACCACGACAAAACACTACTGAAATATTCCAACTCTTACATTGCAAGGGGAAAAAAAATCTAAAATGAACTTTGAAACATCTTCAGAATGTAACAGTGACGAGGTAATCCACGACAAAACACTACTGAAATATTCCAACACTTGCATTTCAACAAAAGAAATCCAAAATGAACTTTGAAAAATCAAGAGAATGTAACAGTGACAAGGTAAACCACGACAAAACACTACTGAAATATTCCAACGTTTATATTTCAATAAAAAAAAAATTTAAAATGAACTTTGAAACATCAAGAGAATGTAACCGTGATAAGGTAAACCACGACAAAACACTACTGAAATACTCCAACTTTTACATTTCAACGAAAGAAATCCAAAATGAATGAAAACACTACTGAAATAATCCAAGTCTTGCATTTCAACGAAAAAAATCCAAAATGAACTTTGAAATATCAAGAGAATGTAACAGTGACAAGGTAAACCACGACAAAACACTACTGGAATATTCCAACTCCTACATTTCAACAAAAAAAAAAATATAAAATGAACTTTAAAACATCAAGAGAATGTAACAGTGACAAGGTAAACCATGAATAAACACTACTTAAATATTCCAACTCTTACATTTCAAGGAAAAAAAAATCTAAAATGAACTTTTAAACATCTTCAGAGTGTAACAGTGACAAGGTAAACCACGACAAAACACTACTGAAATATTCCAACTCCTACGTTTCAACGAAAGAAATTCAAAATGAACTTTGAAAAATCAACAGAATGTAACAGTGACTAGGTAAACCACGACAAAACACTACTGAAATATTCCAACTCTTACATTTGAACGAAAGAAATCCAAAATGAACTTTGAAAAATCAAGTGAATGTAACAGTGACAAGGTAAACCACGACAAAACACTACTGAAATATTCCAACTCTTATATTTCAACAAAAAAATATCTAAAATGAGTTTGAAACATCAAGAGAATTTAACACTGACAAGGTAAATCACGACAAAACACTACTGAAATATTCCAACTCCTACGTTGCAACGAGATAAATCCAAAATGAACTTTGAAAAAACAAGAGAATGTAACAGTGACTAGGTAAACCACGACGAAACACTACTGAAATATTCCAACTCTTACATTTCAACGAAAGAAATCCAAAATGAACTTTGAAATATCAAGAGAATGTAACAGTGACAAGGTAAACCACGACAAAACACTACTGAAATAATCCAAGTCTTGCATTTCAACGAAAAAAATCCAAAATGAACTTTGAAATATCAAGAGAATGTAACAGTGACAAGGTAAACCACGACAAAATACCACTGAAATAATCCAACTCATACATTTCGAAAAAAAAAAAATCTAAAATGAACTTTAAAACATCAAGAGAATGTAACAGTTACAAGGTAAACCACGAATAAACACTACTGAAACATTCCAATTCCTACGTTTCAACGAAAGAAATCCAAAATGAACTTTGAAAAATCAAGTGAATGTAACAGTGACAATGTAAACCACGACAAAACACTACTGAAATATTCAAACTCTTACATTTCAACGAAAGAAATCCAAAATAAACTTTGAAAAATCAAGTGAATGTATCAATCCAAAATGAACTTTGAAACATCTTCAGAATGTAACAGTGAAAAGTTAAACAACGACAAACACTACTGAAATATTCCAACTCTTACATTTTAACGAAAGAAATCCAAAGTGAACTTTGAAAAATCAAGAGAATGTAACAGTGACAAGGTAAACCACGACAAAACACTAGTGAAATATTCCAACTCTTACATTTCAAGGGGAAAAAAATCTAATATGAACTTTGAAACATCTTCAGAATGTAACAGTGACAATGTAGACCATGACGAAACACTATTTAAATAATTCAATTCTTGCTTTTAAACGAAAGAAATCCAAAAATAACTTTGAAAAAACAAGAGAACATAGCAATGATAAGGTAAACCATGACGAAACAGTCCTGAATTGTTCAAACTCTTAAATTTCAACAACAAAAAATCCAAAATGAATTTTGAAACCTCAGAAGAATGTAACAGTGACAAGGTAAACCACGAGAAAACACTACTGAAATAATCCAACTCTTACATTTCAACAAAAAAAAATCAAAAATGAACTTTGAAACATCAAGAGAATGTAACAGTGACAAGATAAACCACGACAAAACACCACTGAAATTATCCAACTCTTGCATTTCAACGAAAAAAATCCAAAATGAACTTTGAAACATCTTCAGAATGTAACTGTGAAAAGGTAAACCACGACAAACACCTCTGAAATATTCCAAGTCTTACATTTCAACGAAAAAAAAATCCAAAATGAAATTTTAAAAATCAAGAGAATGTAACAATGACATTGTAAACCACGACAAAACACTACTGAAATATTGCAACTCTTACATTTCAAGGAAAAAAAAATCTAAAATGAACTTTTAAACATCTTCACAGTGTAACAGTGACATGGTAAACCACGAGAAAACACTACTGAAATATTCCAACTCCTACGTTTCAACGAAAGAAATCCAAAATGAACTAAAAAAATCAATAGAATGTAACAGTGACATGGAAAACCAGGACAAAACACTATTGAAATAATCCAACTCTTACATTTCAACGAAAAAAAAATCCAAAATGAACTTTGAAATATCAAGAGAATGTAACGGTGACAAGGTAAACCACGACAAAACACTACTGAAAAACTCCAACTCTTACATGTCAACGAAAGAAATCCAAAATGAACTTTGAAACATCAAGAGAATGTAACATTGACAAGATTAACCACAACAAAACACTACTGAAATATTCCAACTTTTAAATTTCAATAAAAAAAATCTAAAATGAACTTTGAACCATCAAGATATGTAACAGTGCCAATGTAAACCACGAGAAAACAGTACTGAAATATTCCAACTCTTACAGTTCAACGAAAAACAAAATGAACTTTGAACCATCAAGATATGTAACAGTGCCAATGTAAACCACGAGAAAACAGTACTGAAATATTCCAACTCTTACATTTCAAGGAAAAAAAAATCTAAAATGAACTTTGAAACATAAAGAGAATGTATCAGTAACAAGGTAAACCACGAGAAAACAGTACTGAAATATTCCAACTATTACATTTCAACGAAAAAATCCAAAATGAACTTTGAAACATCTTCAGAATGTAACAGTGAAAAGGTAAACCACGACAAACACTACTGAAATATTCCAACTCTTACATTTTAACGAAAGAAATCCAAAATGAACTTTGAAAAATCATGAAAATGTAACAGTGACAAGGTAAACCACGACAAAACACTACTGAAATATTCCAATTCTTACATTTCAAGGGGAAAAAAATCTAATATGAACTTTGAAACATCTTCAGAATGTAACAGTGACAAGGTAAACCACGACAAAACACTACTGAAATAATCTAACTCTTACATTATAGCAAAGAAAATAAAAAATGAACTTTGAAACATAAAAAGAATGTAATTGTGGCAAGGTAAACCACGACAAAACGCTATTGAAATATTCCAGTTTATACTTTTCAAGGAACAAAAAAAATATATAATGAGCTTTGAAACATCAAGAGAATGTAACTGTGACAAGATAATCCACGACAAAACACTACTGAAATAATC
Source organism: Artemia sp. Qi Xiang Cuo (assembly GCF_049724085.1). Lineage (NCBI taxonomy): Eukaryota > Metazoa > Arthropoda > Branchiopoda > Anostraca > Artemiidae > Artemia > Artemia sp. Qi Xiang Cuo. The sequence continues at coordinate 73,351,895 of NC_142803.1, forward strand.
CAACTCTTACATTTCAACAAAAAAAAAATCAAAAATGAACTTTGAAACATCAATAGAATGTAAGAGTGACAAGATAAACCACGACAAAACACCACGGAAATTATCCAACTCTTGCATTTCAACGAAAAAAATCCAAAATGAACTTTTAAACATCTTCAGAATGTAACAGTGAAAAGGTAAACCACGACAAACACTACTGAAATATTCCAAATCTTAAATTTCAACGAAAAAAAAACCAAAATGAACTTTGAAACATCAAGAGAATGTAACAGTTACAAGGTAAACCACGACAAAACACTACTGAAATATTGCAACTCTTACATTTCAAGGAAAAAAAAATCTAAAATGAACTTTTAAACATCTTCACAGTGTAACAGTGACAAGGTAAACCACGACAAAACACTACTGAAATATTCCAACTCCTACGTTTCAACGAAAGAAATCCAAAATGAACTTTGAAAAATCAAGAGGATGTCACAGTGACAATGTAAACCACGACAAAACACTACTGAAATATTCAAACTCTTACATTTGAACGAAATAAATCCAAAATAAACTTTGAAAAATCAAGAGAATGTAACAGTAACAATGTAAACCACGAAAAAATACCACAGAAATAATCCAACTATTGCATTTCAACAAAAAAAAAATCAAAAATGAAATTTGAAAAATCAAGAGAATGTAATAGTGACAAGTTAAACCACGACTAAACTACTGAAATATTCCAACTCCTACATTTTAACGAAAGAAATCCAAAATAAACTTTGAAAAACCAAGAGAATGTAACAGTGACTAGGTAAACCACGACGAAACACTACTGAAATATTCCAACTCTTACATTTCAACGAAAGAAATCCAAAATGAACTTTGAAAGATCAAGTGAATGTAACAGTGACAAGGTAAACAACGACAAAACACTACTGAAATAATCCAAGTCTTACATTTCAACGAAAAAAATCCAAAATGAACTTTGAAACATCAAGAGAATGTAAGAGTGACAAGGTAAACCACGACAAAACACTACTGAAATATTCCAACTCATACATTTCAACAAAAAGAAAATCTAAAATGAACTTTAAAACATCAAGAGAATGTAACAGTGACAAGGTAAACCATGAATAAACACTACTGAAATATTGCAACTCTTACATTTCAAGGAAAAAAAAAATCTAAAATGAACTTTTAAACATCTTCACAGTGTAACAGTGACAAGTTAAACCACGACAAAACACTACTGAAATATTCCAACTCCTACGTTTCAACGAAAGAAATCCAAAATGAACTTTGAAAAATCAATAGAATGTAACAGTGACAGGGTAAACCACGACAAAACACTACTGAAATATTCCAACTCTTACATTTGAACGAAAGAAATCCAAAATAAACTTTGAAAAATCAAGAGAATGTAACAATGACTAGGTAAACCATCACAAAACACTAGTTGAATAATCCAAATCTTACAGTTCAACAAAAAAAAAATCTAAAATGAGCTTTGAAACATCAAGAGAATGTAATGGTGATAATGTAAATTACGACAAAACACTACTAATATATTCCAACTCCTACGTTTCAACGAGATAAATCCAAAATGAACTTTGAAAAACCAAGAGAATGTAACAGTGACAAGGTAAACCACGACGAAACACTACTGAAATATTCCAATTCTTACATTTAAACGAAAGAAATCCAAAATGAACTTTGAATTATCAAGAGAATGTAACAGTGACAAGGTAAACCACGACAAAACACTACTGGAATTTTCCAACTCCTACATTTCAACAAAAAAAAACCTAAAATGAAATTTAAAACATCAAGAGAATGTAACAGTGACAAGGTAAACCACGAAAAAAAACTACTGAAACATTCCAATTCCTACATTTTACTTAAAGAAATCCACAATGAACATTGAAACATCAGGTGGATGTAACAGTGACAATGTAAACCACGACAAAAACTACTGAAATAATAAAACTCCTGCATTTCAACGAAAAAATCCAAAATAAACTTTTAAAATTCAAGACAATGTAACAGTGGCACAATTAAACCAAGACAAAACACTACTGAAATAATCCAACTTTTGCATTTCAACGAAATAAAATCCAAAATGAAATTTGAAACAGCAAGAGAATGTAACAGTAACAAGGTAAGCCACGAGAAAACAGTACTGAAATATTCCAACTCTTAAATTTCAGCAAAAAAATCCATAATGAACTTTGAAACATCTTCAGAATGTAACAGTGACAAGGTAAACCACGACAAAACATTACTGAAATATTCCAACTCTTACATTTCAACGAAAAAAAAATCCAAATTGAACTTTGAAACATCGAAAGAATGTAACAATGACAAGGTTAACCGCGACAAAACACTACTGAAATATTCCAACTCTGGCATTTCAACAAAAAAGATCCCAGATGAACTTTGAAACATCAAGAGAATGTAACAGTAACAAGGTAAACCTTGAAAAATACTACTGAAATATTCCAACTCTTATATTTCAACAAAAAAAAAAATCTAAAATGAACTTTGAAACATCAAGAGAATGTAACAGTGACATGGTAAACCACGACAAAACACTACTGAAATATTCCAACTCTTTCATTTCAAATAAAAAGATCCAAATGAACTTTGAAGCATCAAGAGAATGTAACAGTGACAAGGTAAACCACGACAAAACACTACTGAAATATTTCAACTCTTACAGTTCGACGAAAATAAATCTAAAATGAACTTTGAAACATCAAGAGAATGTAACAGTGACATGGTAAACCATGACAAAACACTACTGAAATATTCCAACTCTGGCATTTCAACGAAAAAGATCCCAGATGAACTTTGAAACATCAAGAGAATGTAACGGTAACAAGGTAAACCTTGAAACATACTACTGAAATATTCCAACTCTTATATTTCAACAAAAAAAAATCTAAAATGAACTTTGAAACATCAAGAGAATGTAACAGTGACATGGTAAACCACGACAAAACACTACTGAAATATTCCAACTCTTGCATTTAAACGAAAAAAATCCAAAATGGAATTTGAAGCATCACCACGACAAAACACTACTGAAATATTCCAACTCTTACAGTTAGAAGAAAATAAATCCAAAATGAACTTTGAAAAATCAAGAGAATATAACAGTGACAAGTTAAACCACGACTAAACACTACTGAAATAATCCAACTCTTGCATTTCAACGATAAAAAATCCAATATGAACTTTGAAACATCACGACAATGTAACAGTAACAAGGTAAATCACGAGAAAACAGTACTGAAATATGCCAACTCTTACATTTCAACGAATGAAGTCCAAAATGAACTTTGAATCATCAAGAGAATGTAACAGTGACAAGGTAAACCTCGACCAACACTACTGAAACATTACAACTCTTACATTTCAACGAATTAAATCCAATATGAACTTTAAAACATCAAGAGATTGTAACAGTGACAAGGTAAACCACAACAAAACACTACTGAAATATTCCAACTCTTACATTTCAAGGGTAAAAAAAAATCTGAAATGAACTTTGATGCATCAAGAGAATGTAACAGTGATAAGTTAAACCACGAGAAAACAGTAGGTTCTACTGAAATATTCCAACTCATACAGTTCAACGAAAAATATCAAAAATGAACTTTGAAACATCTTCAGAATGTTACAGTGACAAGGTAAATCACGACAAACACTACTGAAATATTCCAATTCTTACATTTTAACGAAAGAAATCCAAAATGAACTTTGAAACATCTTCAGAGTGTAATAGTGACAAGGTAAACCCCGACAAACACTACTGAAATATTCCAACTCTTACATTTCTACGAAAGAAATCCAAAGTGATCTTTGAAATATCAAGAGAATGTAACAGTGACAAGGTAAACCACGACGAAACACTACCGAAATATTCCAACTTACATTTCAAGGAAAAAAAAATCTAAAATGAACTTTGAAACATCAAGAAAATGTAACAGTGACAAGGTAACCACGACAAAACACTATTGAAATATTCCAACTCTTGCATTTCAACGAAAAAAATCCTAAATGAACTTTGAAACATCTTCAGAATGTAACAGTGACATGGTAAACCACGACGAAACAATACTGAAATATTCCGACTCTTACATTTCAACAAAAAAAAATCCAAAATGAACTTTGACACATCAAGAGAATGTAACAGTGGCAAGGTAAACCACGAGAAAACACTACTGAAATATTCCAACTCTTACATTTCAACGAAAGAAATCCAAAATGGACTTTGAAACATCTTCAGAATGTAACAGTGGCAAAAAAATAATAAAAAAGAAGTTAAAAAAACTTAAAAAAAGTATAAAAAATGGGGGGGGGGGCAAGGGGAGGGGGCCCAAAACGTTGGAGGGAGGGGGCCCTGGTGGTTAGGGTCATTGGTACTTATGATCTTTGACGGTTCATACTCATATACACCTCACTACTTGATTTGCATGGATTTCTAAGGGTTGTTCTGAATTTCAATATTAAAATTCTTTTCTTGACGTCTACATCTCTATTAGTATCAACTTTTTAGTATACTATGACGTTAGACCAGGTTTTATATTGACAACACTGTTCCAACGGTAATTGTGTATTATACAGAACACATCGGTGAAGTAAAGCTATGTCAACTCACAAGACCATTTTTTCATCGTTAATCATTCCCATAGATTTATACTATTCCAAATGTAAAATTAATAAGCTATGAGTTAACAACCCCTCGGTTTTACCTTAACTGCTAATCAGCTTAACCCTTTTTTACCACCTTCATACGATCCGATCACTAATTAGGATCATTCACACCCCTATTATTTAATCAACAATTAAGATCGTTCATATAGTCCAATTCCCAAATGCTATACCCTTTTTTTGCAAATATAGTTATTTTTTGTTAAATGATTTAACACCATATACCAATCAATCAATTCTGAGTGTAGCAACCTATTCTTTAATTAGCAGCGACACATTCCTAACAAACTAGTCCTGACTAAAGGCAATTTTCCAAAAAATAAGTGTTGGCTCAGAAACCCGTCTGGTTGCATTACACAATCTCGTGTGATCTTTGAAAAGGTGTATAGGTCTGAGCAAATAGCATGGCAAGGAACACAATGTACCCAAAAAGCACGGCAAGGAACATAATGTACGCAAAATGGAACGTTACACTCTACTAGCGTAAAGAATGAGGCGTTGAGGAGGGGACAGTCCCTTTCGTATACGGAATAATTTCTGTTCATTTTAAGATTTATTGTTGCTTCTTACTTTCAGTTAAAAAACTAGTTTTTTTAATTACTATAATAGGCCTACACTTTGTTGTGTTTTAAGGAATAAAATAATGAATAAAGCTTTCACTACAGGAGTTAAACCAAATTTTCCAACCTAATAATTTTTGGCTTGGCGAGTTTAATAAAATAATACAGCTAACAGAACAAGCTAAAAGCTGTGTTAAAAGTCATTATTTGTCATCAATCATTATATCTTTTGTATTTTAGGACTTTCCTGACTTAAATCTGTGTCGTATTCAAGTGTTGATGATAGTATAGTATTTCCTTTTTTTTACAGTGAAAGCTTTCTGTAAAATAAAATAAACAGCTTAACTTTAAAAATAGAGTTCAGTCAGAAGACAATATTTAATCTTTGCATCCTCTTCTTAAATTTGATACCGTAATCAGATTTCTAATGTCTTTGTCTGTTGGACCACTGTATGTTTCCAGCTTTGTTAAGACAGGATATGCTTTGTTGTAGTTAAGAGTCATTATTTGTCATTAATAATTATATCTTTTGTATTTTAGAACTTTCCTGAGTTAAATCTGTGTTGTATCCAAGTGTTGATGATAGTATAATACTTCTCATAATTTGCATTAACTCCGTTCCAAGATCTTTCATGGACTTGCCATGTATTCCAAAAATGGCTGATATCATCACAGTTTCTGAGGACTCTTTCATCGAAAACGGCAATTCTAAATAGTTAAATTTTCTGTTACAGAAAAAAAGTTAGTTTTAGTGTTTTTATTTGAATTGTTTGGGGGTAATTTGAGTTCGAGCTGACTTTTAAATGGAGAACCGCCACTACGTGACCTTATTAACAGTGTTATTTAATGTTTCCTCAACAGGTTTGTCCTAAAGGGCCAAATAAATATGGATCATGGTTTAGAATTTATTTTATTAAAGTATTTGTGTGTATGTGTGTTTGTAATTTAAATGTAATGTATTACTAAAATCAATCTGAATTGAATTGAAAAAAAGAAAAGCTGCTTTTCTCTAGAAAATAATCGTCCCTTTTTTTATCCCTTCTCATTAAGTGGTCCTAAGGAAAAAAAATGAAACTGCATATTTTTTTGGATCGAGCTATTACGAGGTCAGGGGTTATATAAATGGCTTTTTTTGTGCAAGAAAATATTTTTAAATTCAGATTTTTAGCTTTTATTTTTAAGTGTGGTGAGTCAAGTAATCATCTCGTAGTGATATTTGTCTATCAATCTTCTCCCCTGTACAGGCATGATGAACAATGTATTACCACCAAAGCAGGGATAGTCCTGGGGCTTCAGATGGGAATATCAAGTTAATAGACATGTAAGAGAGGAATAAAGTTAGTTGAATTCGGCTTTTAAACTTTGGGAGACTATATTTTGTATTCTATTGTTTAGGAACTAATTGAAACCCCCCCCCCAAGTAATTGGTATTTTTTTGTCTTTAGTTGTGTAAATTTTTTTGTGATTGTTAAACTGTGAAATTTTAATTTTTTAGCTATATTTTTTTATTCAATATTCCTTTTATATAGTATATTATCTTAAAATCACGTTTATCCAGCTATTAGTTCTATGTAATGAGTTTTGTTTTATGAATTTCAGGTTTTTGCTTGTTCTATGTCAATGAATTTCGTTGAATGTTTCACATTTTCTTTGGCTTTGTGAGAAGTAAATTTTAAAAATAATCTGAGACCAAAACTGAATGGCCTATACATCTGATTTCATGTATACATATAATGCCTGTATATTTACGTTTTTACACGTGACTAAAAAGAAAAAGCAGTCACATTTGTTTAGTAAGTTTTAGTGTTAAATTTTTATATTTCGGTTTAATTAAAAATATGTTTTAGAGTTTGAAGACGCTTTACCATGTGATCTTGAGAAGCCCTTTCATTTTCCAAACCATTATTTGTCGCCAAAACTAGAAGATGTTTCCTTTCTCAATATACCTAGCATTTCAGGACCTTGTAAATTTGGATACGACACCCAGGAATTGCAACCCTAATTTTTTAACAATGAAGGCATATCTTAAACATTGTATTTTTCTTGATTGAAATGTATTAGATATTAATTTATTGGACAAAAAAAGGACAAAGAGACTTAATCTTAAGATGCAATTTTTGTTTATATTTTTCCGATGTGCAGGAGTTTGCTAAAATACTTTTGTGGTCTTTGATGAACATTTTTAAATTTTCACTTGAAAGTAGTTTTGCAGGTTTTATTATTTTCAAAGAGCTTGATAATAAGCCTTAAAACTACAATTCTATACAAATTTTTTTATCCATTAATATAGTGTATATTTCTCTTCAAATTTAGTTATAAAGAACTGAGTCGCTATATTACTTTGATTTGAAGTTCAATTGCAAAGAAGTGCAGAATTGGCGCTGATTTTACATGAACTGTCCACTTAAATTTTTCAGTGCAGAGTATTAATTTACTATAACAACAAGATTCAAACAAATACACTGAATTCATTTTGTGCAGATGAAGTCAAAAGTTTTTTGTCTGTTTAGGAACAAGTTATTTTATATATTTAGCTAGAAGAGCATAGGGAGTCTCATTGGATTAAAAAAAGAAGATGAAAGTCACGTTTTCCTCAGAGAGATGAATTCTTTTAATACAAAGTGAAAAAAAGTTTTCTGCATGTAAATACACGATGATGAGTTCTTAAAAGCTCCGTTTTCAATCACCAGTTATCAGTCACCTTTGACCAGTTATCAGTGACAGCCTAAATATTGTTTTATTTAACAATTTGCTTATAGCCGATGAACTGTGAACTAGAACAACGTATTTATTCTTCACAGTTCATTAGAAATTTTGAGCCTAAAATATGTGCATGGTCTCTATACAAATAGTAAAACACAGCAAATAAATATGCTCGCAATTTACTCCAGCCTGACTCTTTATTTAAAAGGAAATTTTTTTTTAAACGATTCAAAAGTACCCAAATGCTGATGGCGGTGCCACTATGTGCGACCAGATTATCCTGAATTTGTTCTTCTTGTTCTTGTTACATCTCTTCTTGTTGCAGTAATTCCTGATATTTGTCGGACTATTGACGCTTGGTTACTTATGGTTTAATTTTAAAGAAGGCCTGGTTCTTGCTATTTTAAGGTTTCTTTTTTGCTATGTCGGTGTATTAGAGTGACCAATTATATAAGCCTAACATCTAATTATAAATAATGTAAATTGTAAAACCCTAATATTACGATATCAGGTGATCTCGAAATCGCGTATAGCTAATATCTCGACGAGGAAGAGAAGAGGGAGCGAAAATAAAGTCATTTGTTGTTACAATTACAATAAAATTATTTAGGATACAATTATTTGTAACCTATTGAAAGATTTACTGTTATTTTCTGTTTTTAACTTTGTAGACTTTCAAAACATTTTGAAAGATATGTCTTTGTTTTTTGTTTTTTTTAAAGATATACTGTTTTTTTTCTGTTTTTAACTCTGTAGACTTTCAAAACATTTTGAAAGATATGTATTTGTTTTTTTGTTGTTTGTTTTTAAAGATTTACTGTTTTTTTCTGTTTTTAACTCTGGTGACATTCAAAAAATCTTGAAAAATATGCATTTGTTTTGGTTTTGAGAGTTTTGATTTTCTGTGTTATTTCGTTAACTTTGTACACTCTTAAAATTCTAGGTCACTTTTCACCACACGTGTCTGGACTTTACTTACAGGAAAATACGTCACTAGTAGTTTCAAGGAATCCATCCTCTAATAGTTATTTAATTTCTTGTGTATCAGAATCTGAAGGAAAACGCATAGAATATCAGAAAACAGGTTTGAAAAGTCGCCTTCAAAGTGAAGAGGAAGAAAGATTGAAAAGATATCTAAGAATTCATAAAAAGAAAAAAATATATAAATGTGAGGTACGTGACAAGTCCTTTTCTCAAACGTAGAATTTGAAGCTGCACATAAGAGTGCATACGGGTGAGAAATTGTTTAATTGTGACGTTTGTGAACAAATCTTTTATGCAGTATCATAATTGAACACCCATAAAAGAGTGCAGACAGGAGAAAAACCGTTTAAGTGTGACGTTTGTGATAAAACGTTTTCTCAAGCATCATCTTTGAACACTCATAAAAGAGTGCATACGGGTGAAAAACCGTTTAAGTGTGATGTTTGTGACCAAAGTTTTTATCATGCAGCAGGCTTGAACACCCATCAAAGAGTGCACACGGGTGAGAAGCCGTTTAAGTGTGACGTTTGTAATAAAACCTTTTTTGCAGCATCACATTTGAACCGGCACCAAGGAATGCATACCGGTGAGAACCCGTTTAAGTGTTAAATTTGCGATAAAACGTTTTCTCGAGCAGCTAATTTGAACAACCATCAAAGAGTGCACACGGGTGAGAAGCCATTTCTGTGCGATATTTGTGACCAAACCTTTTCTACAGCATCAAGTTCGAACACCCATCAAAGAGTTCATACGGGTAAAAAGCCGTTTAAGTGTGATGTTTGTGATAAAATGTTTTCTCGAGCATCTAATTTGATCACCCATCAAAGACCACATACAGGTGAGCAACAGTTTAAGTGTGATGTTTGTGACCAAACCTTTTCTACAGCATCAAGTTTGAACACCCATCAAAGACTTCACACGGGTGAGAAGCCGTTTAAGTGTGATGTTTGTGACCAAACCTTTTCTACATCGCCAAATTTGAACCGGCACCAAAGAATGCATATTGATGAGAAACCTTTCATTTTAGAATTCTGAGAACACTTTTGTGATTTTTAACAATTTTACTGGCATTAAACAGTGCTTACAGGAGTTTTGGACGATTGTTGTATCCTCAGTGATTTGTGGTTATTATTCTCACAACCAATTAGTACATCAAATTAGTTTTATTTAAATTTTTTTTGTGTTTAGTTTCCTTAGCAAATTTAGTTTCTTTAGTAATACAAATGTGCTTGAGTGTTACTAATGTTATTTATGCAAGAAATGCTTGTCATGGCTGGACTATTTGAACGCGCTCAAAGAGTGTACACAGGTGAGATACAATTTAAATGTGATTTGCGTAAAAGGGTATTTTAATCTAATTTAGCTCTGCCTTAGCGTTTAACAACGTATTCTAGAAAAAGCCTCTAAGTTTATAGACTACAACAAAACCTTCGGAACAAAAGTGATTTTTATTAAAAAAATAAAACTTGATGAAGAATTAAAGCTGTTCCACTTTGGCTAATTCCCAAATTTAAATTAGGGATTCGGCTTTTGTATAGTTTTCCGTGTTTTTTGTTTTTTTTTTTTCGCAGGTTAATGACCAATGTGGATGTATGCTTTTATTTTATATAATTAACAATTTTGAAGAAATAAAATTTTACGAAAAAAATCCTCTTAAATTTATAACATTAAAGTAAATACATGTTTAAATTTTACAAGACCGATGTGCATAATAATTAGGATTTTCAAGCAACCACAAATTCACGCAAGAAAGTAAAATATAATTAGTTGTCAATTAGTTCCACAGAAAAAAATAATGAAATTAATCAAGGCTAAATAAATGGGAACTATAGATCAATTGACTACAACAAATTTTTGGTTCAAGGTTCTCTATGTGATTCTTCTTACTTCGATGTCGATTTAAAGAAGAAAACAAGAACCCGGAGATAAATTTTACCCGAAGGCAAACCACTTTTTGTACACTTTTTTGGCACACACTATTTCACCTACCATGCAAAACGTAATGTTCTGAATTAGTTAAAAATTTTCAGAATTCATGATTTTGTTTTCTTGCCTAAATAGAGCACAAGGCTTATTTGAGAGAGAGGGTGCCTGAAAATTATTAAAATTACGTTATCCCACAGCTTTTGACCAATATAACTGAAATTTTGAAAAATTGAAAGACTTTTTCGTTGTTCCTGTTATTTGTGCCATGGTTTATATGTTCTTAACTTTTGATGACTAATTCATTGTGTATAAAGGCTCTTATGCACCTGAAAAAATATTAAAAGAATAATTCCCCTCCACGCCAAAAAATTAAAATGATAAGTCTGTTGTTGTTGGTTTGGTGAACTGTCTAAGAGAGGATCGGATTGTAAATGAGTGCAGTTAGTTTTTTTGTTAAGCATACCCTAAGGCAGTGGTTCTTAAACTTATTAGATACCGTATCCCCTTATACCCACAAAAAGGTTTCGGCAGCTCTTCTCAGTTACCGACTCTAAGTAAACTACAGCTAAAATATTAAATCTTAAACAAACCTTAAAGCCCTAACTTAGCAAACACTACCTTGAATTGTTCCGACATGTTGTTTTTTTTTTTCATTAATAGAAAACCTTTTTGTACAAAGCAGGTTTTTCAAAAAAAAGTAAAGAACTCAATTAATCCAAAAATGAACAAAAATGGAATGAAATAAATTACCAAGAATATAATTATCACAAATTAGTATTAAAAAATAAATAAAACTCAAACAAACAGATATTAGAATACATCAAATTGAAGATGGACAGACATTAATCCGAGTACGGCTTTAACCCCTACTTTTGTTAAAAGACAGAATAAAATTTATAATTTACTGAACAAAATTTGTAATGTCAGTTTAATATACATGTGCTGATATTAGTTCCTTAAAACCTTAATTAATTTTTTATTTCTTAAGGCTGAATAAGGGAAAACAGTTAAAAGAATTTTTTGTTTAATGGTGTTCTTTACTTTTTTTTAACTTATTGTTTGCAAAAAGTCGCTTTCTATAAAACCCTTATATGCCCCCAGGGCATAACTTACAACCCTGAGGGCTGTGGAGGGACTGTTTTTTCAACTACGTTGAAAAAATGGCTATCTCAAAATTTTGATTGTATGTGTTTGAGGAAATAGTGAGTGTGAGAGGGGGTTAGTTGCCCTCCAATCATTTTTGACTATTAAAAAGGGCACCAGCCATTTCAATTTCCAATCGAATGATCCCTTTTTCAAAGTTCTACGACAATGATTTCTATAAAAACCTTACATGTCCCCAGGAACTAACGTCCCAACCGGTCCATGAATGCCCTGGGAGGGGGGGTATCAACCTTACATACATAATGTATAAAACAAAAAAATATAGAAAAGAAGGAAGATAAAAACAGTTTTATTGATGCTGTTCTAGGAACTATGGGGTTAAAAAGGGGGTTAGTTACTCTCAAATTTCTTTCGACTTTGGAAAATGGCACTAGCCCTTTCAATTCCCAATTGATTGAGTCCTTGTGTAAGTTAACATTTCTGTCCATACAAATACTATATGCACTCAGGGCGTAACTGGCAACATGGGCTCCGAGGGCTGTGGGGGCTGTCTTTTTCAATGACATAATGTCCAGAACGTTCAACTCTAAAAATTTTTACTGTATTTGTGTGGGTAAATGGGAGGCGTGACAGGGGGTTAGTTGCCCTCCAATTATTTTCAACAATTAAAAAGACACTAGCCATTAAGAATCTTATATCCCAGGGCATAACGTACAACCCGTCCCCGGCGTGCTGTGGGGGGGGGGTTCCTCCATAAATACCAAATGTTCAATAAGTTAAAATACTTAGAACAAATGGGTAGTCTAAAACTTTTGATTGGATAGGTTTGAGATAATGGTAGAAGTATGAGGGGGGCTAATTGCCCTTCAATCACTTTTGACTATCAAAAAGGGCACTTGTCGTTTCAATTTCCAATCGAATGAGGCTTTTTTCACAATTTTGACGACAAAGCTTTCAATAAAAACCTTACAATACAACCCTTGCCCTGAGGGCTGTGGGGTGAGGGTCATCCTCAAAGATATAATTTCTTGACTCTTCAGCTCCGTTGAACAAAAACGCTATCTCACAATTTTGATTGTATGTGTTTGGATAAATGGTGGGTACGGTTGGGGTGCTAGTTACCTTTCAATTGCTTTTGACTATTAAAAAGGGAACCAGCCCTTTTAATTTCTAAGGGATAGAGTCCTTTTAATGTTTTTACGGCAACGTTTTCTATAAAAAAAACCTGATATGTCCCACGGGTACACCTTACAAACCCTCTCCTGAGTGCTGTCGGGGTGGGTCATAAGCAGGAAATACTAAATGTCCAAAAATTTGAATTGCATAGAACTAACTAGGTGTGTAAAAATTTTGATAACTTGTTTTTCAGGAACAGATGGAATTGGCAGGGGGATGAATTGCCCTCCAATAATTTTCGATTGGTAAAAGGGCGTGAGCCGAGTGAATTTACAATCGAATGAGTCCTATTTCAATTGTCTACGATAAAGCTTTTAATAAATACCTTAATTTACCCTACAACCTAACACAACCCTTGTCTTGAATGCTGTGGGTGGAGTATCATACAGTTAGTGGTAACGAACTGTAAGTAAGGAGCGACCCCGATCAATGGTAACCGAAACTCTAGAAAAGGATATTTTGATACAAATAGATGCATCAAAAGAATCAGATTTTAATGTTGATTTCAAATATATAAGTTTCATCAAGTTTAATCCTACCCATCAAAAGTTAGGTGCCTGAGAAAATTTTGCTGACTTTCGAAAAAAGAGGGAAAGACCCTCTAAAAGCTATAGAACCTTAATGAAATCACACCATCATATTCCGCGTATCAGAGAACCCTACTGTAGAGGTTTCAAGCTCCTATCTACAAAAATGTGGAATTTCGCATTTTTTGCCAGAAGAAAGATCACGGGTGCGTGTTTATTTGTTTTTTTTCCCCAGGGGGTGATCGTATCGACCCAGTGGTCCTAGAATATCGTGGGAGGGCTCATTGGAATGGAAATTAAAAGCTTAGTGCCCTTTTTAAGTGACCAAGAAAATGGAGGGCAACTAGGTCCCCTCCCACGCTCATTATTTTTCCAAAGTCACCCGATTAAAATTTTGAGATAGCCATTTTGTTCAGCATGTTCGAAAATATTATAAGTATGTCTTTTAGGATGACTTAATCCCCCGAAGTTCCCGGGGGGGTGGCTGAAAGTAATGAACTTTACCCAATGTTAACATATAGTATTGGTTATTGGGAAGTATACAGACGTTTTCAGGGGAGATTTTTCCTGGTAGTGGGGGGGGGGTCGGGGGTTATGTGGGAGGATATTTCCATGAAGAAAGTTTTCATGGGGGAAGGGACATTGCTATGAAGGGGACACCGGACTTCCCAGCATTATTTAAAAAAAGATCAGAAATTAAATATAAAAAAACAAGTGCAAACAACAGCAGGAACATCAAAACTTTAAACGAACAGAAAATATTACATGTATCATTGGGTTCACCCCCTAGTCAATACCTTGCTCTTTAAGCCAAAGATTTTTTAGTACTTTCATAAGAGCTATTTGTTCTAATTAACGGCCTTTGTGATTAAGTGGTCATTTTTAAAGAATTGGAACAAAATTGGAAATTTCGCTTAAAGAGCAAGGTATTGACTAGGGGGCGAACCCTCTAATATACGTATCAAAAATATATGAATATAGAAGTTCGTTACGTAAGTTAATTCGTAAGTTACGTATATTTATTACTAATAAAAACGTTCGTAAATAAAATTAAACAACTGTCGAGAAAACCATTTAACCAAATAAAAGTAAATTAATATGAAAATGTTCTTTTAATTATTCATGTACGGTGAGCTAAGATCAAAACCTGCATTTATTCAAAATCGTTCCAAAATTAAATAAAAAAACAAGTTTTTTTAACTGAAAGTAAGGAGCGACGTTACAAATTAAAACGAACAGAAATTATTCCGTATATGAAAGGGGCTGTTCTTTCCTCAATGCCTCCCTCTTTACGCTAAAGTTTGACTTTCTCACAACTCTATTATTTTTTAAATGAAAAACTTTAGCGTAAAG
Source organism: Artemia sp. Qi Xiang Cuo (assembly GCF_049724085.1). Taxonomy (NCBI): domain Eukaryota; kingdom Metazoa; phylum Arthropoda; class Branchiopoda; order Anostraca; family Artemiidae; genus Artemia; species Artemia sp. Qi Xiang Cuo. The sequence goes on from NC_142803.1 coordinate 73,366,929, forward strand.
AGCGAGGCGTTGTGGAGGGGACAACCCCCTTCATATATAGAATAATTTCTTTTCTTTTTAAGTTTTAATGTCGCTCCTTACTTTCATTTAAAAAAAAACTTGTTTTTTTTTTTACTTAATAATCCTCAAAGAATTAATTTCCGGACCTCTCAACTATATTGAACAAAAAGGCTATCTCACAATTTTGATTGGATGTGTTTGGATAAATGATGGGCATGGAAGGGGTGTTAGTTGCCTTACAATCACTTTCGACCATTAAAAAGGTCACTAGTCGTTTAAATATACATTCGAATTAGCCCTTTTTCAAGTTTCTACGACAGAGCTTTCAATAACAACCTTATGTGCTGCAAGGGTATAAATTACAACCCTTTCCCTGAAAGCTATGAGGGGAACTTCATGCTCCAAGAGATAATGTCCGGACCTCTCAACTATATTGAACAAAAAAACTATAGCACGATTTTGATTGGGTGTTTTTGGATAAATGGTAGGTATGGAAGGGGCCTTAGTTGCCTTACAATCACTTTCGATAATTAAAAAGGGCATTAGCCATTTCAATATCCAATGGAATGAGCCCTTTTTTAAGTTTCTACGACAAGGCTTTCTATTAAAAAACTTATATGCCCCCAGGGCATAACTTGCAACCCTTACCCTGAGGGCTGTGGGGGGGGCATCCTCAAAGACCTAATTTCCAGAACTTACAACTACGTTGAACAAAACGGATTTCTAAAAATTATGATTAAATGTGTTTGGGGAAAAGGTGGGCGTGAGAGGTGGGCTAGTTGCATTCCAATCACTTTCGACTATTAAAAGGGTAGTAGTCCTTAAAATTTATAATCGAATTAGCCCTTTTTGAAGTTTCTACGACAAAGCTTTCTATAAAAACCTTATATACCCCCAAGGCAAAACTAACAACCCTTGCCCTGAGAGCTGTGATGGGAGTGTCCTCCTGAAAAACATAATTTCTATGTGGAAATTAACTACGGTCAACAAACTGGCTATTTCAAAATTTTGATTGGATGTGTTTGGGGAAATGGTGGGCATAGAAGGGTTGTTAGCGGCCTTCCAATCACTTTCGACCATTTAAAAGGGCACTAGCCATTCCAATCGAATGAGTTTTTTGAAGTTTCTACAACAACTTCTTCGATTAGAAGTGCCCTGGTCAAAAGCTGAAAAAAATAATACATTGTGCCAACATCGTTCTTTACTTAGGCAGCGCAAGCCCTGCCTATGATACACCATATCACTAATTCTGCTTGAAACGGTTTTGTTTGACAATGAAATTGTTTTACTTCGCTTTGCCTCTTTCTCTCGAAACATACAGAAATCAATTTCCGCTACGGCGGGGATCAGATTTTCACCAATAGTAAGGTTTTTACCAGCCTTCACAATCAAATGACTAATTCTGAAAGATTTTACAGCATTTTCATTTGTTCTGCAAAAGAAAACTTTTTTGTTGTGTTTTTCCTACTTTTAACATCTTCCAAAAGACGTTCAAAGTACCGCAGCTTCTTTTTAACTAAATTCTCATGTTTGATTTCAAAATGGTGTTTTAAAACAGAAGTGTTCATACATTTGTTACGCTAAAGTTATTTTTTGAACTTTAATAAGGCTTATTACTCTAATTAAACGGCCCCTGTGTTTCAGGAGTCATTCATAAATACTTGGAACAAAAAGCAAAGTTTAGTGTAAAGAGCGAGGTTTTTAAGAGGGGAGAACTTCCCTTATTATGCTTGCTCCAAAGATAATAATCTTGTCAACAGAAACTTTCCATAGAAAATGGATGTCTGGAGTGACTGGGAAAACAATTAGAAGTTGAAATCTTTTTTAAAATTGAAGTATCTTAAGGAGAAGTATTACAAATACATCTGGTAAGCCAGATCTGGACTCATGCAAAAATAGAACCATGTTAGACATGAGATGATTCCAGGAAGAAACCCAAATTCCAAAGATAATAATCTTGTCAACAGAAACTTTCCATAGAAAATGGATGTCTGGAGTGACTGGGAAAACAATTAGAAGTTGAAATCTTTTTTAAAATGGAAGTATCTTAAGGAGAATTTTTCTCCTTGATGCTCAAGCAAGGGGATTTCAAATGAATGCTAACTGATCAGCTCCAGGTAAGAATTCCTTGGTAAAGAATCACTTACTTTGTAACTATTAGTTTAATTTAATTTCTGGGGTGTGTGTGTGTGTGTGTGTGTGTGTGTGTGTGTGTGGTCGATCGTTTATTTTGCCGCACGTGTATTGTAGTGACAATGAACGGCTGCATTGCTACCGTCGACATCTGTTTAACCGACCGTTTTTTTTTATTGCCAAATGTGACCGTCGCAATACTATCCTATGCACCTCTAAGAAACACTCGGTAAAACAAACGCTTGGTAAAATAAAACACCAAGTGTATTTAGGGCCTTTGAGACGGTCAGCCGACGTTGAGGCTCGCAAAATTATTTTCAAGGAATCGAATCCTCTTAATCCGTTTAAAGATCTGGCCTGTCCGACACACTACGTAATGAGTACTTAAGAGAGTCTGAATTCTCTAAGAGTCTTCATAGAGAGTCTACTTTCTCTGAGAGTCTTCACAGAGAGTCTACTTTCTCTGACAGTCTTCACAGAGAGTCTACATTCTCTAGGAGTCTTCACAAAGAGTCTACTTTCTATGAGAGTCTTCACAGAGAGTCTACTTTCTCTGAGAGTCTTCACAAAGTGTCTACTTTCTCTGAGAGTCTTCACAGAGTCTACTTTCTCTGAGAGTCTTCACAGAGAGTCTACTTTCTCTGAGAGTATTCACAAAGAGTCTACTTTCTCTGACAGTCTTCACAGAGAGTCTACTCTCTCAAAAAATTATCTTTTTTGGCTTAAAATTTCACATAAAAAGAAAAACAATCATGTTTTGCAGAGTTTTTAAAAGCTGAAAATGAAAGATAACAGCAAAGGGCAAAAGAGACAGAAGTAATATTACCTTTGTGACATTTGCATAAGATACACTGTGATTGGCTTATAAAAAAGCGTCACAAAAATAAACCAATAAAATTAAAGCCCAAATTACCGCTTAGGCATCGACTGTAATCTCTCTTCTCTCTGCTACAGTACACGGGTAGGATTTACTAGATAGCCTTATAAATGTATGACCATTCATAATTCAGTAAAGTAAGGGTACATTGTGCACATGCAGTTTTTTTTTTATTAGAAGGTATGGATGATGCAGCAATTTCTGTTTGTTTTAAGTTTTAATGTTCCTCTTTACTTTCAGTTAAAAAAAAACTTGGTTTTTCTTTATTAAATGTTAATAGAAAACAAACTGATGATTTTACCTTTTATGTAGTTATGGATTCAGCCATAGAAAAGAAAACTTACCTTGCAAAAAGTTTTTAAAATTCCAAATTAAAAATTTGTTTAAAATAGTTTTAAAAGGTTTGCCCTCTATAACTTGAAAACACAAATAAATAAAGTTAGAATCCCATATTTAGAAACGTGTCTAGCCAGAATTCCGTTTCTAGGCAATGACCATTCACAAGTGAAATTCGGCGCTTAGCTAGACATGCTCGACAAGGTGCTTGGCTAGACATTGAGTTCTAGACTCTAAAACTCAATGTCAAAGATTTTCTATTACAGCCAATCAGAATGTTTCAAGTTCTCCTATGTTCATCATTTATTATATCATTTTAAATCAAAATCTATTTTTGTTTTTTAATTAATTGTTTTTTTTTATTTTAAGCAAATATGCAACACTACACATGATAGTTTTGTACATTAAGACAATTTTTATGATCATCTCATCCATTTGTGACAGTAAAAATAAGGATTAATATTTTGAAAGTTTTGTCCGAATAAGTTCCCTTGATCGGTTAGAAGTGATAATTTGAAACTAAATTTGTATTTTTAGCTAACCACTGAGTTTTAATTGTGAACGATCGTTGTCTAGACTTTGAACTCTGGCTAGACACGTGTCTAGACATGGGATTCTAGCTAGACATAATTGTGAACACTGCTTAAGAATAAAAAATGGCTTTATCTACAGAGCCTACAATCTACAAACTTTATTAACTGGATGAAGACTAATCTACTTTCAGACTTAAATCAATTAGCCTACCTGAAACTTTAAGCCCAGAAAATGTAAAAACTTGTTATTTATACTTTGAATATGGTATTTTTTTTCAACAGGTAGCCTAATTCAATAATTAGGATTTTAAAGTTAGGTTGAGGATGATGCAGGCATAAAAAGTAGCTTACATTTTTGGTCCTTCTCTTCCTATTTTTTTCAAAATAAATACAGATATATAATATTTTCTTTTCGTAAGGTGACATGCTAGAACAAGATAAAAAAAATATTTGTGTTTTGGACAATTAATTCTTGCCCCCCTCCTTAAAATTTCTTCATAGGGCCATAATAATTTAATAAATAATATTCAGTAAGAGTTAAAATTGTAGAAACAATGCAAATATGGGGAATACATGTAGTACCAGTAGCCTACTGGTCATAAAGAGACATGCTACTATAATAATTTTGAATTCATAATAGGCTATGCATAATAATCTAGGGTTAAAAAACAATATACAGTTGATTAAAATTAAGTAAGACAATAACATTCTACTTTAACTAATTTTGGTTATCTTGTTAGGTTAGGCTAAAAAACTCCAAATTTCAGGGATGGCTCTACAGGCTAAAAATAAGGGTCAATATTTACCAAATCATATAAATGAGTTGGGAATAAAGTGAATGCACCATTTGATTCCTTTTTTTATACTGATTACGAATATAACAATCATTTCTATTGGAAATGAATTTTAGCCCCCCCCCATATATATGCCAACTCAGGTTATATATTTCTACATTAGGGGAGGATATGAAAGTAAAGTTTAAACTTACCTCCCATTTACATCAGAAATAAAATTTGCCCCCCCCCAATGTATAAATATATACCCTGAATTGGCATATATAGGGGGGGGGGGCTAAAATTCATTTCATATAGAAATGATTGTTATATTTGTAATCAGCATAAAAAAAGGCATTGAATGGTGCATTCACTTTATTTGAAACTCAATACTATGATTTGGTAAATATTGACCAAAATATGTCCCAGGAAGCTATTTCAAAGTACCTACCTCCACTACTTCTCCCTCTAGAGTGTATGACATTATATGACCTTAAAATGTATGTGTGTCATTAAAATTAAACTGTGGAAAATATATATTCTTCATGAATTAAGCATCACACAATCTTTTTCAGCTACGCAACTTCGCTTAATTCAATTTTATAGAGTTTTAAAGATATGCACACATTTCCTAAATCATGAAAAAAAAACAACATTGATTTGCCTTAAAATTTTGTTCAAATAACAGGAATTACATTTCCAGAACTAAGGTCAAAAAAAAAATATATAGATCACTGAAAATTAAGGTAAAATGTGGCTTGGTCAAAATTTCAATAGGTATAGACCTGTCATGCAGACACATTTCAGGACCCTATAGAGGGAGAAACAGTGGAGGTATGTATTTCAAATACCTTCCTGGGACATATTTTAGCCTGTAGACCCATCCCTGAAAGTTTCATATTCCTAACCTAACCCCTTTTGAAGATAGCCAAAAGTACCTAAAGTAGAATTTTTCCATAATCTAAGCTATATATTATATGGTTTTTATTAAAATTAATTAAGATCAAACACTTGAAATTATTAGTTTATTGACTTACCTACAAGGACCTCATTTTGGAAATACCAATTATCCTATTTGGATGAGTATATCCTTTTAGTGTTTCAGTTTTATTCACAGATTAACAGAAAGCTGATTTTCTTCTGATTCTAAAAATGTAACTTTTATTGTTTGATGTTTGTTCTATAAATCATAAATATTAGACTAAATATATTTTTTCCTTGTCAAAAGAGACCACATTTTTCATTTATGCTGACAAATTATTGGTGAAAATTTGACCAAGAAGGCAGAGTTCTTGTTACTGCTCTCACATTGCATCATGATGTAGTGAAATAGGGGTGGTCCAAAAACCCATTGCTGTTTTCTGGAATGCTAATGAAAAGTGGTCTTTCCCAGAAAAAGGTCTTTTACCCTAGTTAACATATTTTCCAGGGGGAGCATCTTTATCGTCACTATTTTTACTGTTGTACAATTATTTTTTACAAAATTGTGTAAAATAAACATTTCATTGTATTTTTCTGTTTTCAATTATTCTATATAGGGAAGTTAAACACCATCAATGCTATCTACCAAAATGATAACTTGGCTAATATTAATAAATTTAGGTTAGGTTAGATTTGCTAGGTGGCTCTTGAGGTTTGGTCTTACAAACCTTGTATTTGGGCTCATTAAATTTGATAATCAGAAGTTCCAGTGCCCTTTTTAAGATTATAAAGTGACTAGAGGACAACCACTGCTACCCATATTCTTTTCCGCTATTGTTAGGGAGGGGGGAAATGCTTCAAAATTTGCATTTAATGCCAAAACATGCTTGAGTAATGAGTAACAATATACCCTAAAACCAGCAGAAATTATTCTATATAGGATGGGCGCTGCCCCTTCCTCCTCTTTACCCCCCCCCCTTTTGGAAGCTTTGGAGGATGCTCAGTGGATTGGAAATTGAGAATTCTAGTCCTTTTTTTTTAGTTGAAAGGGATTGGACACCAACCAGCCCCTATTCTAAAACTATTTTTCATATCTGGTCTTTTTGTTACCCCTCATGGCATCTGATTGACATTTGGATGTACCTATTTTCTACTTTCTCTGTTGCTGCTCAATTTTATGTTTTTGGGAATTTTATGTAAGGTTGGTATTTTCCATAGGGACAGAATGTTCTGGGAGAATTATCTGCTATAGAATAATTTGTGTGTGTGTGGAGGGGGGGGGTAATGCTGGCCCCTAGTAAATTCAGAAAAGTTTTGATGGATCTGTTTTAGTGATTTTTTCCTCAGAAGGGAACATTTTAAAACTATGGAAATTACATTTAAAATTCACAAATGTTTTATTAAATCTTTTCTAAAAGAACCTCACTTTTCACCCCCTCCCCCCCCTGCGGTAAAAACCCTGAATTATATATATATATATATATATATATATATATATATATATATATATATATATATATATATATATATATATATATATATATATATATATATATATATATATATATATATATATATATATATATATATATATATATATATATATATATATATATATATATATATATATATATATATATATATATATATATATATATATATATATATATATATATATATATTTGTGTGTGTGTGGAGGGGGGGGGGTAATGCTGGCCCCCAGTAAATTCAGAAAAGTTTTGATGGATCTGTTTTAGTGTTTTTTTTTCTCAGAAGGGAACATTTTAAAACTATGGAAACTACATTTAAAATTCACAAATGTTTTATTAAATCTTTTCTAAAAGAACCTCACTTTTTCACCCCCTCCCTCCCCTGTGGTAAAAACCCTGAATTATATGTATATATATATATATATATATATATATATATATATATATATATATATATATATATATATATATATATGTATATCATCGGTACTTTTCAGTTAGCTGGTACAAACGCAAGATAGATGCTAAATGAAAGTAGTCAAACGGGTATCAGTCAATAGAGAATTGGATCGCATAGCGTGATTTGTCATCGCGTTCACAATATTTAAACTATTGTTCTTTGGGGTTTAGGGGGGGATGTATCTAGGTTAGGTTACGTATTTAATGTATACTATGTTTTACCACTCCCCCCACCCCCTAATGTGCAAGATATAGCCCAATATGTTTCTAAAATATCATAGTTTCATCATTATTTGTTTTATTTCATTAGCATTAACCGAACCTAATTTCTCGCGTGTGTACCAGTTAATTGACAAGTACCTTATCATCTTATAATCGCTCATTTAAAAAGAATTAGCTTTTATTATTATTTTCCATTTATTATTATTTTCATTAGCAGAAATTAACATACGTTGGGCGCAAAACCCCTATGCCTTCCCAAGGCCAGAAGAAAAATTTGCACTTTACTGAAAAAAATATAAATGTTTTTACTTTTATAACTTTAATAAATCAAGTGATATTAATATTTTGATTACTAAATATCATATGTATATTAAACTGACAATGCACGTTCATTCGTATTTTTTCAGTAAAGTGCAAATTTGTCCTGGCCTTGGGAAGGCATAGCGGTTTTGCGCCCAACTTATGTTAATTTCTGTTCGTTTTGAGTTTGATTCGGTTATTTATTGTAATTTCTGTTCGTTTTGGGTTTCAATTACTTATCGATGCTGATTTGTGGTAATTTCACGCTTGGTAGATTATTTGATTTTATATTTGCTCATAATTGGTTTAACGTAGTTCTTTACGTTCGATTGAAAAGCTTTCATTTATGAAAATGTTTTTTTAATTAATTTCTGTTCGATTTATAATTAAATAATTTTTTCAGGTAAAAATAAAATAATACTTCAAATGTGTTTGTTTTTAAGACTTTGTAGTTTGACCTGCTATTTTTAGCCTTGAGAAAAGTTTTCAGCTATTTTTAACAACACTGTTAAAAATTGTATTGTTTGTTTAATACTGTACTGTTTAATTTAGTTTCATACCTCCTATAGTTGACCTGAAATGGAAAAATGGACACCATTAGCAAAAAAATCGGTTTACTTTCTTTGATAGCTTGTTTACACTTACGCTATTTTGATTTGGTTAAATTCCAATAACAAAAGTAGCCCATAATGTTTGAACATAATGCCTTCAGTCATTCTTGGGTTACAGCAGAGATTCCGTATGATTATGTAGCTTTATCAAAGTGAATTTTGATTTAATCTTAAGGGAACATTTAGCTTTTAAAAATACTGGGCAATTGAGAGGGTGTGCGGAGATGGTTGGGACTGGAAAGGAGATTGGTTGCCCTCCAAGCACTTTTTACTTTTAAAAGGGCAACAGCTCTTTCTATTTTCATTTATATAAGCCCCTTTCGAAGTTCCTGCGACTGCTCATTCAATCTAAAATGCCCCGCTCTAAACAACAACAACAACAAAAAATATAACTAATCACTTTCGAAGATTGTAAAGGGCCCTATCCCTTTAAATTTCAAACTAGAAGAGCCCTTTTTGAAGCTTTTACGACAATAACTTCTTTAAAAACATTATATTCCCCCAGTGCATAACTTAAACTCCTTTCCCGGAGTGTTGAGGGGGAGTGTCCTCCTCAGACACGTATTTTCTATCTAGAAATTAAAAAGCCTACGCTGAACAAAATGGCTATCTCAAAATGTTGATTGGATGTGTTTGGGCGCAGGATGGGCGTGGGGGCGCTAGGTGCCCTCCAATCAATTTCAACTATTAAAAAGGGCAGTAGCCCTTTGAATTTCCAATCGAATGAGGAGCCTTTTTTAAAGTTTCTACGACAATGCCTTCTATAAAAACCTTAAAAGCCCCCAGGACATAACTTAAAACCCTTGCCCTGAGGGTTGTGGGGGAGTCTCCTCCTCAGAAACATATTTTCTATCTGAAATTCAACTACGCTGAACAAAATGGCTATCTCAAAAACTTTAAATGGATGTGTTTGGGGGAATGATGGATGCGGGAGAGGGGGGGCTAGTTAACCTTCAATCACTTTCGACTATTAAAAAGGGCACTAGCTTTTTGAATTTCAAATTGAAAGAGCCCCTTTTTGAAGTTTCTATGGCAACTAATTTTTTAAAAATCAGATATACCCCCATGGTATAACTAGAAACCCTTGCTTTAAAAGTTTTGGGGGAGTGTCCTCCTCAAAAACATATTTTCTATCTGGAAATAAAACAGACTACACTGAACAAAATGGCTATCTCAAAATTTTGATTGGATGTGTTTGGAGGAATGATGGGCGTGGGGGGGCTAGTTGTCCTCCAATCGCTGTCGACTACTAAAAAGAGAATTAGCCCCTTGAAAATTCCAGCTGAATGAGCCTGTTTTGTAGTTTCTACGACAACGCCTTCTATAAAAACCCTATGTGCCCCCAGAGCATAACTTAAAACCATTACAAATGAAACTCAGAGAGGAAAGAAAACAAAATGAAAAATAAAATAAAAAAGGGTGAAAAAACGAGGGTTTTTTCAGCCAGTGGCGAACCTTGAAGCAGAAGAAATAAGCAAATATTTTGACACGGACCCCCCCCCCCCCAAGTCATCCTCCTTGCTAAACAAAAAAGAAGAAAAAGAAAGAAAAAAAAAACGAAAATCTAACTTTTCCAAGTTTACCTGACCACGAAAGAAAAGACATTGGGTCTTGGTTTTGATGAGGGAAGTGATGGATGTTGGGGGGGGGGGGCTAGTTGTCCTCCAATCACTTTCAACTATTAAAAACGGCACTAGACCTTCGAATTTCCAATTGATTGAGCCTGTTTTGAAGTTTCTACGACAACACCTTATATAAAAACCCTATATCCCCCCAGGGCATAACTTAAAATCCTTGCCCTGAGTGTTGTGGGGGAGTTTCCTCCTCAAAAGATTATTTTCTATTTGTACATCAGCGAGCCGACGCTGAACAAAATTGTTACCTCACATTTTTGATTGGAGGTCTTGGTGGGACTGTGGGGTGTGGGGGGCTAGGTGCCCTCCAATCACTGTCGACAATTAACTAGGGCCCTTTCCCTTTAAATTTCAAATCGAATGACCATGTTTTGAAGTTTCTACGACAAAGCCTTCTATAAAAACCTTATATGCCCCCAGGGTATAATTGAAAACCCTAGCCCTGGGGGTTGTGGTGAATTGTCCTCCTAAATTTTTGTTTTCTATTTGGAAATCATCTACTCTGAACAAAATGGCTCTCTCAAATTTTTATTGGATGTGTCTGGGGAAATGATGGGCGTGGGGGGGGGGCTAGTTACGTCCTCTAATTTATTTTGTCTTTCCTCTATCTATATTTTGTTATTTAACATTAATCTCAGGCATTATTTGGGGGTGGTTCCGGGAATTAGTTAAACCAGAAGTGATCTTAAAAACAGATAGATATTAATTTAGGATATATGGATGGATTTCGAAATATTAAAAAGAAGACGCACTAAAAAAATAAACATTTCTTTGTTATGCGCAGAACCTGTAAAGCTTTCACAATGTGAATACTGTTCCACTCCAAAATATTTCCCACCAGGATCATAATTAGCCATATTGTTTATCGGATTTTATGTATTCCAGTTGCTGGTTATTCATATCCTATTTAAGATTTGCCAGGTTTTAAAAGCCTTTTCTCTCCTTATTTCAAGTTATTATTCATAACTAGCCTATTTTACTGAGACTATTTTCCAACAGCAAGATTTGCCTTTGAGATTTAACTCTTAATAATTAAAATAAAATCGAAATCAGAAATGTTTCGTAAGGGACCTTGGGCTATATAAGAAAATTTTGAAAAAAGAGATAATGTAGTTCTTTTGGATGTTAGTGTGTAAAATCCTATGCGAAAACATTTTCGGAAGTCATACAGTTGTTTTAATTTAAACAGAGGAGTGTAACTGTGCGACCCCAGAGTCCTTTAAACGTTAGAATAGTTTATATACTCCAGGGTTTAGATCCTAATGATGAATGAATTGTGAAGAATTGGATACCAATTTCTAGATAAGGTCGGATATGTGATTTATAAAAATCCAAAATAGCTTTAGTGAGGCATCCTCATTTTCTTCCAGCTGGTATCTTTGGAACACCTAGTCTCCGAACGATCATGAACTTCAAAGAATTTATATCTGCATGCCACAATACTTTAGAATCTATAGATAGGCCAAATAGCTTTACTGATTTGCAATATGAAATTTCACTAGAGAAAAAGTTAGGTGAATTGGGAGGATCTCTTGAGCTTCACTTGAAACTAATAGCAATTAGTAAATATAAAAGCAATTAGTAAATATAATGGCTTCGGTTTTACTATTCGAAATTGGAAAGCCAAAAGCTGAAGAGAATCTCTCAACTAATCTTATATCCTATTGAATACGGCTTTGAAGAAGTGCAATATCCTTTCTGGACTTCCAAATAATCAGACCGTCTGCGTAAAGGCCAAACAATAAACGATATAGTTGAAATTCTGAAACATACCATTTGAATGGAAGGGAACTCAAAGTCCTTCGTCGAGGAAGACCTCGAGTAATTGGTCTCATCTCTCCCTTATTGTCACTAACATGAACATAAAAACTTTTGAACATTAAAAGCTGGAGCTGGAACATTGAACATTAAAAGCTGGTAAAACAGATATAGGTCGGTAAGATTTGGGACCACCAGATGGCTAAGAAGGTTTTAAATCAGGGAAGACCCGGGTAATCTTCCAAGCATCTGGGAACTTTTAACCAGCTCAAAACATATTTCGAATCAGGCGCCTAAGAATACTATTATAATTCTTATTGTCCGTGTCGAACTCCGTGTAGGACGTGGGTGACCTAAAAAAAAAACTTTAGCTTAATTACTTGAATTGAATAGTTGTAAAATGGCTTTAAAACTGCTTGAAAAAGGGGGAAAAGGCATGAGGAAAAGATACAAATGACTGAAAATTGAGGTAAAACGTGGTTTTGGTCTAAATTTCAATAGGTAATAGACCTGTCACGCAGGAAAATTTCAGGACCCTCTAGAGAGAGACGGAGTGGAGGTATGTATTTAAAAATACCTTCCTAGGACATACTATAGCCTGTAGACTCATCCCTGAAATTTTCAGTTTCTTAACCTCGCCCTATCTAACATTGCCAAAAGTAGCTAAAGTACAATTTTTCCATATTCTATTGTATAGGCCTACATTAATATGGTTTTTATTAAAATTATCCCTTACCAAAAAGCTGAAATTTTTAATTTATTGATTTAGCTAGAGTGACCTCTTTTTGGAAATGCCAATTACTATGCTTGGATGTATATATCCTTTCAGTTTTTCGGTTTTGTTCAAATACTAATAGAAATCTGATTATCTTCCGATTCTAAAAATGTAACTTTTATTGCTCAATGTTCATTCCATAAATAAAGAATATTAGGCTAAACATAATTTTTTCTTTTCAATTGCTTGTCAAAAGAGACCTCATTTTTCATTTATGCTGAAAAATTATTGATAAAAATTTGACCAAGAAGGCAGAGTTCTTGTTACTGCTCTCACATTGCATCATGCTGTTGTGAAATAGGGGTGGTCCAAAAACCCTTTGCTATTTTCTAGAATGCCAATGAAAAGTGGTCTTTCCCAGAAAAAGGTTTTTTACCCTAATTAACATATTTTCCAGAGGGAGCATCTTTATCATCACTATTTTCACTGTTGTACAATTATTTTTCACAAAATTGTGTAAAATAAACATTTTATCGTATTTTTCTCTATTCAATTATTCTATATCAGGAAGTTAAACACCATCACTGCCATCTACCAAAAGAATAACTAGGCTAATGTTAATAAATAGGTTAATGTTAACTAATTTAGGCTAGGTTAGATTAGCTAGATGGCTCTTGAGTGCTTGTTTTAAAACAATTTTTATCACTTGGAGAAAAGAAAAAATGTTGTAAAATCTGATTGTAAAACTGGAAAAACAAAGAAAATAGTGAGGATAAAGGTGTTCCACTTGCATAATACATTAACTAGACTTATTTTGCATATTATGAAGTGAGAACAGTTTTTTTTAATATGTCTCCTTATGACTAATAGGCAACTGGTCGTAAATAAATGACAAATATGGCTGACCAATGACTGATGCAAATTATAAAGAAAGGATTTCATCCAGTAAATTATAAAGAATTGCAAGTCACAAACAGGGCTTAAAAGAAGAAATCACCATGACAACCTGAAAAAAACATTAAAAACCATAAATGTGCTGAAAGTAGTTATTAATCCATGTAGAGTCTTAAAACCATAACATACAACTCAAACTATATTTCCCCTGCACCGGGGCATCCCACGCCTCTTTCCCTTAGAGGGGGGCGGGGAACTTCATAGACTTTACTGAATCGATACTATACCATGTTTCTGCCAAATTTTTCTACAGAAATCTGGAATTTTGCATAACTTATGCTAATTTTGCAAAAATTTTGCTTAAAACTTTAGTGAATGTCAAAAAAATAAGGGGGGGGGGAGACATTTTAAATTGAGTTATGCAATCGATTGATTGAATAATTTACAAAAGTTGAACATTAAAAATGTATAATAACAGGAGAAAATTTGATAATGTGATGAACAAGACCATTTTGAGCATTATATAACAATAATTTAAATGTTTTTCTGTTTTTTTTTAGTATATTATACATTCATTGACTAATAGAAACACAATAAGTTGTATAAGCTCTTTTAATATGTTGGTCTGTTTCTTCATTGTGTTGACACTACTTCAACCTTGATAAAGGTTAGAGTTTTATATAAAGTTTTTGGAAAGTTTCATATATTCATATAAAGAAATTGGAAGTTCCACTTTCTGGCAGACTTGGACTAGTCTTTTTTCTTATGGGGGCAAATATAGCCCCCACTGCCCCTTGCTACACCACCACTACTGAAAATATTACAAGTTTGATCCATAAATAATGCAATTTTAGCATGTTTTGCTGCTCCCTGGACATGCCACTCAGGTCACTTAATCCTGAATTATATATATATATATATATATATATATATATATATATATATATATATATATATATATATATATATATATATATATATATATATATATATATATATATATATATATATATATATATATATATATATATATATATATATATATATATATATATATATATATATATATATGAATTTTTTTGTGGAGGGGGGATGCTGGCCCCCAGTAAATTCAGACAAGTGTTGATGAATCGGTCTTAGTAGTTTTTTCCTCAGAAGGGAACATTTTAAAATTAATGAAACTAATTTTAAAATTTATAAATGCTTGATTAAATCTTTTCTAAAACAACCTCACTTTTTCATCCCCTCTCCCCCCCTCCCTTTATGGTAAAAATAAATCCTGAATTATATATATATATATATATATATATATATATAATAATAATAATAATAATAATAATATAGATTTATTACCTGCCAAAACTGTAAAAGATACAATGGGCGGCAGAGTATAAAAAAGTGAAAAAAAAAGCAAAAAGAAAAAAAAAGACAAACAACAAAGTACGGTTTAACACTAATATATACAATGAAATGGGCCCTCAACATCGACATTCAAATAACACATTCAACTCGAGTCTGTCCCTGAAGAGTTACCCGAGGATGACCTAGAGTCATGAACTTTTTATGAAAACTCGCTACTCTGACAGGAACTGCCAAGGCAGGGTCTATCAATCCAAATCTACTGATCAAATACCAGTTTTTGGACCATGGTGGTAGTCCAAGCAGATACTTAGCGTATTTAAAATAAAACGTACGCAACTTTTTCTTCTCTGTCTGTATGAAGCAATTCCGAAACGGAGAGATGTAGAGAAAATTCGGTAAAGCAAATGCATTATACAATCGGGCTAAAATATCACGACTAAATCTCGCCTTGCTCAGGACAAGCTTTCCATATGCAGAACGAACTTTTCTAAGGGTATCAGCGATAATAAGTACGCGTGTGGCCTTGAGTGACGTACCGATCGGGACTCCAAGGTAAGTAAGTGATGGAACAGGTTTGATTTCCGTATCATCTAGCATAACGCATATGTCCTCAGTCGACACTTTATAATGGAAAAATAACAATTCAGTTTTCGATGGATTAAATGTATTGCTGACACGAGCATATTCTACCTTTAATGAACTAAAACAACTCTTTATTCCATTCAGGGTTCTACTAATGTTTAAAATGTTGTCGGCATAACCTATGAGCGACACATCAATCCCACATAAAATACACGTTGTTGGTACTTCATGTTGCACTTCGATTACGGAATTATTGAATAAATCTGGTGAATTTACTGCTCCTTGCCTAATACCCTTATTCACTGGTATATCAATTTCTAAAAGCATATCACAATCCCAACCAGGACACTTTATCCTAACACGAAGATTACTATACATTGAATCAAGGGGTCCGATTACCGAATTTTTTACGCCTCTCTCTTCTGCAGAGAGTAAAATATGTTCGTGGATAGACGAATCAAAAGTACGGGCAAGATTATGGGCTGCTAAAACTAAAGAATCATTGTCATTCTCAGCGTCAGTCAGTATAGACACCAGCGAGTAAAGGGCATGATCACATCCAAGTGATCGCTGGAACTCAAATTGGTGTGGGGGAACCGAGCACTTGCTTCTAATTTCGTCACGAATCAGAAGCTCAAATAGTTTATATAGTGTAGTCGACACAGTAATCGGCCAATATGAAGAGTACTGGGAGGGAGGCTTCCCTGGTTTGAGAATAGGTGTTATTACACCAATGCAAAAGGTATCCGGGACGATACCTCAGGTAACGATAATTTGGAATAATAATAATACATGTTCAAGAAGTTGTTCACTACCATAGAGTAAATGTTGCCCACAAATTTTATCGAAGCCTCTCAAAAATTACTTATTTAGTTTTTTCAGGCATTCACGTATTACACTTCTATTAACTACCATGTTCTCTTTCGGTAATTTTAGCATTTCCTCTAGCTCACTCCGGTAAGAATTCCGTAGCGCTTGGTCAGGACTTTTGAACTGATCGGTGAAGTAAGTATTCCAGGCCTCTTTTGTTGGAAGGGGGACCTCAGAGGTCGATTCTTTGGGCTCCACTAAATTCCGCCAAAGGAGTTTGGGATCGGACTTGCTTTTCTTGCTGTATTCGTCAATTATGTCTCTACGGTGCTTAGACAAGGCTTTGGCAAAGGCACGTTTAGTATGATTCTTCACTTTCCAGACTTGCCCAAATCTTGGCTTACCACTGTCACACCATAGGAGAAACCAGAACTTTTCAGTCTTGAATGTTTCGTTTAAATTTACGTGAGTGAACCATCCTCTAATGTCAGTGTTCACTCGAATTATTCAAACTTGTCCGGCTGCTGATTTGGCAACTAAAGGGTATGATATATAGATGTAGAGTAAATTTTCTGAAGAATTTTCTGCTCTTCAACCGGGAGGTCACAGTTGGACATCAGCAGCAGGAAGGAGACTAAGATCTTTTCAAGAATGCTATTAAACACTTGTTGATACTGTTGGATTGCAGCATCATCGAGCTTCCAATCTTGCACAACTTTGAGCTTTGGAGCTGCGCTTTTTTTTACTTCAGAGAATGGGCAAGCGAAACTCAAGGATATAGGTAAGTGATCGCTAAGTGTACCACCCATCAGTACCGACACAGATTTGTTCTGGACATTGAATGATGTAACAACATGGTCGAGATTAGATACTGAGCCACTGTTATGACAATAACTGAAGTTTTTTTCTTTATCCACAACCTTGAAGCCATCTGGTAAGACTCCTAAAGCTATTTGTGTTCTGGGACTGTCAGTGTCAGTAAGGTCGCAGTTGAAGTCGCCAATAATTAAATAGTCATGACCCGACTGCTTTATTCTCAACACACATTTAGCAAGTTTCTCGTAGGATAGGTTGAATTTTCTCTCTGATCGATCATTCTTGTAATTAGTAGGAAGGTAAACACAGATCAGAACAA
Organism: Artemia sp. Qi Xiang Cuo; assembly: GCF_049724085.1. NCBI lineage: Eukaryota > Metazoa > Arthropoda > Branchiopoda > Anostraca > Artemiidae > Artemia > Artemia sp. Qi Xiang Cuo. Next base: position 73,384,474 of record NC_142803.1, read on the forward strand.
TACCATAGACATCCACTGCGATAAAACTGTCTTGCTGCTCGACAAGTTTGGCGGAGATGTGATCTTTAATTACAATAGCAATGCCTCCAGATGGCCTTCCTCTACAGCTTGATTTCGCTTCTCTAATAAAGAACCGATGCTTGTCAGAGAACTTGATACAATCCAAGCTATCCTTGCTTAAGAAGTGTTCTTGTATGCAAACTATGTCATGATCCTTGGCAAATTGTTTAATAATTGGCACCTTATCACGCATATTTCCGTTCATATTCCAAGATATTACTTTAAGAGATGAAATGGTGGCTCTTGTCATTGCGGTTTCTTCATTGCTTTCAGGACTTCGGGACAACGGATGCTATAACAGGGGTGCTTATCGGACTTGCACAGTGCGCACCGAATAGGATTTTCGCAAGGATGCTCCTTTTTTGAAGCATGCCCTTCTTCGCCACATCTAGCGCAACGTTTAGAGTTTTCACATTTCGACGCTAGGTGTCCATAGTTTTGACAGTTGAAGCACCGGCGTGGGACATTAATAAACTCATCAATATGAATTCTTTCGTATCCTATCAAGGGCGGGTTCCACATTGCATGTTGCAGATCACTTTTAAGGGAAATCTGCAGTTTGAAGGACCTGGTTGCTCGGATTTGCTTTGCTTTAATACCATTTGGGACCACGGCTAATAGAGCATCAGCATCAATTTCCGTAGGTACAAGTCTACCTATACCAGAAAAGGTAGGAGTTTTCATTTTGGGGTCCAAAGTCGCATTATCATCGTTTAGAATAGCAACACTCAGTTTTTCGGCCGCTTGTTTGTCTTTCAGGTTTATATGCCATTCAGTTTGGGTTTGCTTCAGCTCACCAACATGATCTGTAATGCTTGAATCGTTGTTACATAGTTTGTTAATAAAAGCTTTTCTCCCAGCAGCGGAAGGTGGCGGGTTTGCCGGCTTCTTAAGAATGACAGCATAGGTGGAACTTGTCGGTGCTTGTGTTGGCAGGCTATGCGTTGTTGAGTCCTTATTTCGGGTAATCAGTGAATCTAACTTCGTATTCATCTCGTTAATGTTTCTGGTAACAAATTCGCTAATTTAGCTACCACAAGAGGGGATCATTTGGGGCTTGGCAATGACAAAAGTCGGTAGCTCCACATTTTTTAGATCACATTCTTTTAAGATTTTCATTATGTTGAGAACATTTTCACTTTCAATATGTTTTATGGAGGGGCGTACGTTTGGATGAACAATAGAGTAGATGCGGATTTTAGCCTCCTTGATCGATTCTTTCCCAAAGAAGTCGGTGCACGTCTTAGCTATCTCATCTTTCGGCAAACCACTGAGCATTGGTCTTAGCACATAGTTCAGTACAGCATTCCAGACCAATTTTTTTGGAGTGGTCATCTTGGCCAAGGAAGAAGTCGCTCGTAAAATATTCACCGGCAATGTCGCTCGGCAAAAATTTCAAAATTGTCACCGGCAACCCTGCGCACGGGAGAAATTCTTTGGAGCTTTTACGTCAAGGAAAACGAGGGAAGCATCGAGCCCCGCTACCTATTCCCCGGAATTTAAGAGTCAAAGGACCCGGCAGGTACCTCTACGGCCGTTGCAACAGGTGCTCTCCCCTCTTCTGCTCGTTTTCCTCCCCCCAAAAAAAAACAAATCCCGCTAATACAATAAAATCCTGGTTTGTGCCTTGACCTCTAGATGGCGCTCCGATGTAGGCCTTTGTAAGAGCGGTGTACCTTAGGTGAATGAAACAGGAATGATTTCGATGCGGAAGAAAAGTGCTTAAAGTTGTTATTGTTTGGCGTTGTAGAGATACTGGAAATTTTGGTTAATGGTGGGTATTTTAATTTTGAACAACAGAGAACCGTGGCCTGAAGACGTTTCTTAACTCTAGCATCAGATCTTCACTTAATTGTAGGTAAAATTCGCTATTCAAAGACTCTGTATATATAAATCATAATATGAACGCTCTCTTAAATCCGCTATTAAGAATTATGATAGATGACGCTGTTTTGCTTCCAAGCAAAGAGCATAAATTAGTAATAATGTTATAAGGCAACTCCAATTAAATAAATCTAGTCTTCAACACAAATTATATGAGAAGAATTGAAAACTATGTTTCCTTACTGTTCCTGGGATCACAGATTCCAAATCGAGCACAACCTTGGTTAAAGAATCAAACTATTTCCATATAAATTTAACTTATTTCAAACTTGGTAATTTATTTGCTTCCACTAATTAGAAAGTTACTATATATTTATATATATATATATTTATATATTTGCACTGGGAGCTCAGGGTGTGTATGCCAGTCCCCAGCTCAGGTACACAGTAGGAGTTTATATATTGGTCCTCATTGTCACTTCTCTTCTAATCATGGTCTCATCTTTATGTCATGGTGGATCCACATGTTTCATACCTCCACCCTGAGAAAATTGCAGTTTCTTTCTTAACGTTTAGGCCTATTTAGATTGTTTGTGGCCAGAAATGTCAATATACTAGTTTTGAAGAAAAAGAAAAAAAAACTGTTTTGAGGTAATATTTTACCCAAAATATCTTGGTAATATTTTACCAAGGTATAATATTTCCTTCTTACTTGGTATAATATTTCCTTCTTCTTCAGTTCCATTTTTGACTCATTCTGATTTTTGCTGTCCCTTGTCATCTTACTGCAAAATTATTTGCTCTTCCCTTTATTTTTATACCTTATGATACTTGCTTTCTTGCTATTACTTATAATTCTTGCTGCCACTTATCTTCTAACCACATGTTTCTTTATTCTTATTCTAGCATATCTTTTAACTACATATTTCTTTGTTCTTCACTTTAATTTTTATTTGCTTTTCTTCTTATTGTCACATGTCTCGTACATACATATCTCTTTTTTTTTCACTTTTGTTCTTGATGTGTTGTGGTTGTTGCTGAAGCAAGTATTCTAACTGTATATTTCTCTTTTCTTCATTTTTGCTTATCAATACCTAATGTAATTTTTCTATACCCGTTGCCTCTATTGCTCAGATTGTTCTTATCACATTTGATGGTCTATGTTGTTGCTATGTCCTCTAGGCATTATGAAAACTGCATAAAACACCTGCTGCAAATTGACGCAGTACACTTTGTGTTTTATACTTAGCTATGTTCCTTTTGTAATGCTGCATGCATCCTATATTTAAAAAACAATATGATAACTCCTGAAGGGGATGTAGTTTATTCTCTTATATGACCATATGAAGAAATATGTAAAGATGTCCTCATGAGTATATTTAGAAATAATCTCATAAATATGACCTCACTCACATGATTTTTCTTTCGAAATTGAAGCTCCGAGCAAAGTTTATTAAAGTCTTGATCTAATTAGGCTGTTTTTGCAGGCCAAAAAATCCTAAGATACCAATTTTACAAAATTATTTTTACAAGCCCTGAATTTTGCCATTTGAATTTTACTGAATTTTACTTGCAGTTATTTATATTCTACACCTTATATTTTAATTTTGTTTTTCATTTTCAATTATGACTTGTAATTATGGTTTTGCAACTATTCACACTGTATATTGCTTTGTTCTTCATGGGCTAGGTTATTCATTTGTCTTCTAGGTACTTTGAAAAATGAATAAAATACTTTTTGTAAAAGGTCTGGAAATACTTTTTATTTCATACTCATCTATTGTTAACGTTAAATTTCGCATGCATTAAAACACTGAAAATGATACAACCAATACTGAGACAGATATGATAGATGTGGTTGAAATTTGCTCATAAATATGTCACTGACCTGATTTTCCCCCCCAAAACTAAAGCTCTTAAAAATTTTTTTAAAAATCAAAAGCTTTAATTCATTGGAAATTTTTCTTTTTTTTTTTTTTTTTACGCATTTTAAAATATTGGGGGACATATGGGTTTGGTTTATCTTAAGTAGGTTGCTAAAAGAAGGTTGGAAGGGCACCATTGAAAAGGTTGGACAACCAACTTCTGGTGAATTATTTGAAGCCATTTTAAAGGGTTTCAGGCTAAAGGGTCTTGATCTAATTAGATCGTTTTTGCAGGCCAGAAAATCCCAGGATACCAATTTTCCAAAATTGTTTTGACAAGCCCTGAATTTTGCTGTTTGAATTCTGCTGAATTTTACTTGCTGTTATTTATGTTATAACCTGATATTTCAATTCTGTTTTTCATTTTCAATTATCACTTGTAATTATGGTTTTCAAGTATTCACACCGCATATGCTTTGTTCTTTATGTGCTAGTTTATTCATCTGTCTTCCAGGTACTGTGAAACTGCATAAAACACCTTTTGCAAAGTCTCATAATACTTTGTATTTCATACTTATCTCTGTTTCATGTGTAAATTCGTCTACATTAAAACACAAAAAAATGATACAACCACTACAGAGACAAATATGACATATGCTGTTGAAATATTCTCATAAATATGATGTCACTGACGTGATTTTTTCCCCCAAAACTAAAGCTCTTAGCAATTTTTTTTCAAACTCAAAAGCTTTACTGCATAGCACTTTTTTTTTTTTTTTTTTTTGAAGGCTGGAAGGGCACCATTGAAAAAGTTGGACAACCAACTTCTGGTGAATTATTTGAAGCCATTTTAAAGGGTTTCAGGCTATTTCAATATATGTGAAGATAGATAGATAGATATTTTATTTATGAAATATACATAACGCTATAAAATAGACTGTGCACATGCCTAGTGGCATAAATGAGTAAATTAAAAATTAAAAAAAATTATCAAACAACGTTCGCAATTTAAATGAAAAAAAAAAATAAACAAAAAAAAACAAAAACAAGCCTCTTGGAAAACTGCCCAAATACAAACAAGGTAAATAAAACCAAAGTCAACTTTCAGAGATAAACTTCCTCACCATTCTGCAAAACTGCTGGTAATCAGCGCACTCTCCAATATCCAGGGGAATATAATTCCTTGCCTTTGGGCTAATATGCCTCAAACTAAATTCTGCTCTAGTGGTTTGCCTAAACTTGTGTACGAAATGAACCTGAGTGATGTCGGATATGAATGGTGTTACAAGTTAAGACGGAAAATTCCTCGGTGTGTAAAGCTAACTTACCAAAACTGTAAGTTTGACATATCTGGCATATTGCAATGAAAGGATGTTGATGTAAAGAAAAATTCAAGCTGATTACCAAAGATGAGCTACAGAAGAACTATTATCAACTTGAAAAACTATCATCATTGATATATTTTGCCATATTTGAAGGGGTTTATAAACTTAAGGAAAAGTTGAAGCTCACCCTGAAACACGATATAGAAAAAAAGGGTAGATCATAGAAAAGTAAATTGATTGAAATATATTAACCGGAAAAACATGGCAGAGACGGCTCATAATCCCAACATTCCTAGAGACTTTTACCCATAGAGTTTTAACATGTTCATGGAACAACAAATTTTCATCAAAAATTATTCCAAGATATCTAAACTGTTGTACCCGTTTCAATTCCACATTATTTAAATAAAGAGAAAATCATCTGAATTGACTGAAGCAACTCGTAAAAATAGCATATACTGGCATTTCCTTTCATTTAATAAAAGAAGGTTTTAACATTGACACTATGAAGTAGTTGATATAGTATTTTGGATGTTCAAGAAAGCTGTTTTTAAATCTGAATGGGGCGAAAAAATCACAGCATCATACGCAAAAATAACAATTATTTCATACAGAATGAAACTCAGGCAAATCATTAATAAAGAATAGAAATAGGGTAGGACCCAAAACAGAGCCCCGAGAAACCCCACAATTTACGGAAAATGACTTAGATCGGATTCCATTTTTACTATCATGGCATTCAATTTTTCTTTCAGCAGGGTAAGATGCAAAAAAATTAAAAGATTTTGAAGAAATTCCATATTTTTTTAGTTTATTTAGTGAAAGACGGTGATCCACTGAGTCAAACGCCTTGGCCATCTCTAAGAATATAGCCAGGGCGCCCTGACCAGTGTCCCGTGAATTATTTATTCCAATTAAAAGGTGATGTATCGCCAGTTCTGCTAATTTTTCCTTTAATGAATCCATACCGCAAAGGATGCAATATTTTATTATTGCATAAATAATTTTGAAGTTGTTTATGAGCAATTTTTTCCAAAATTTTACTAAGAACAGATAACAGTGAAATTCCTCTATAATTTAAAGGATCCCACGCTAATTTTTTTCCAAAGTTACCCGATCAAAATTTTGAGATAGCCATTTTGTTCAGCATGGTTGAAAACACAATAAATATGTCTTAAAAGGGCTTAATCCACCGACGGCCCTGGGGGGGGGCTGATATGTATGAATTTTACCCAATGTTTACATATGGTATTGGTTATTTGGAAGTCTAAAGACGTATTTAGGTTGGATTTTTTCTGGTAGGAGGGGGGGGGGAGGTCATGGTTCTGTTGGAGAATCTTTTCATGGAGGAAATTTTCATGGGCGAAGGGACATTGCTATTAAGGGGTTGCCGTATTTCCAAGCATTATTTAAAAAAAAAATGATCAGGAATTAAATAAAAAAATAAGTTTTTCAACTAAAAGTAAGGAGCAACATCAAAACTTAAAACGAACAGAAATTATTACGTATATTATTGGGTTCGCCCCCTAGTCAATACCTCGCTCTTTAAGCCAAAGATTTTTGAGAAATTTCATAAGAGCTATTTATTCTAATTAGCGGCCTTTGTGATTAAGGGATCATTTTTAAAGAATTGGAACAAAATTCCAACTTGACGTAAAGATCAAGGTATTGACTAGGGTGCAAACCCTGTAATATATATATTTAAAATATGAATATATAATTTCTTTACGTAAGTTAATTCGTAAGTTATGTATATTTATTACTAATAAAGACGTTTGTAAATAAAATTAAACAACTTTCGAAAAAGCCATTTAACCAAATAAATTTAAAATTAATATGCAAATTTTGTTTTAATTATTCATGTATGGTGAGCCAAAATCAAAACCTTAATTCAAAAACGTTCAAAAAAGTAAATAAAAAAAAATTAACTGAAAGCAAGGAGAAGCGTTAAAACTTAAAACGAATAGAAATTATTCCGTATAGCTAGTAGAAATTATTCAGGAGAGCTGTCCTCTCCTCAACGCCTCGCTCTTTACGCTAAAGTTATACTCTTTCTCACAACGCTACTTTTTGCAACGATAAAAACTGTAGCGTAAAGAGTGAGACGTTGAGGAGGGGACAGTTTTTTTCGTATACAGAATAATTTCTGTTCATTTTTAGATTTAATGTTGCTTCTTATTTTCAGTTAACCTTAACTTAAAAACTAGTTTTTTTTTATTTACTACATAATAGGCCTACCCTTTGTTGTGTTTTATGCAATTAAATAATAAATAAAGATTTCACTACAGGAATTAAACCAAATTTTTCAATCTAACAGTGCTGGGCTTGGCGAGTTTAATAAAAGAATACAGCTAACAGAACAAGCTAAAAGCAGTATTTTCCTTTTTTACCGTGAAAGGTTACTGTAAAATAAAATAAACAATTGTACTTTAAAAATAGTTACATCAAAAGACTATTTTTAATCTCTGTATCCTCTTCTTAAAATTGATAATCAGATTTTTATCGTCTTTGACTGCTGGAGGAGTTGAAGCGTTCTTCCAACTGTGTTAAGACAAGATATGCTTTGTGGTTGTTAAGAGTTATTACTAGCCATCAATCATTCTATGTTTTGTATTTTAGGACTTTCCTGACTTAAATCTGTGTTGTATTCAGTTGTTGATGATTCTATAATATTTCTCATAATTTTCATTAACGCCGTTCCAAGATCTTTCATGGACTTGCCACAAATTGCGAAAATGGCTAATATCATCACAGTTTCTGAGGATTCTTTCATCAAGAACGGTAATTCTAAACAGTAAAATTTTCTGTTACAGAAAAAAAGTTAGTTTTAGTGCTTTTATTTGAATTGTTTGGAGGCAATTTCAGTTCAAGCCGGCTGTTAAACGGAGGACCGCCACTATGTGATCTTATTAATAGTATTATTTGAGATTTCTTCAGCAGATTTGTCCTAGAGGGCCAAATAAATATGGATAGTGGCTCAGATTTATTTTTTTAAAGTATTTGTGTGTGTGTGTGTTTTATTTATATGCAATGTATTATTAAAACCGATCTGAATTGAATTGTAAAAAGAGAAGCTACTTTACTCAGAAAATAATCGTACCCTTTTATTATCCTTTCTAATTAAGTGGTCCTAAGAAAAAAAATTAAACTGCATATGTTTTAGGATCAAACTGTTACCAGGTCAGGGGTAATATAAGTGGCTTCTTTTGTGCCACAAAAAATTTTTAAATTTAGATTTTTAGCTTTTATTTTTAAGTTTGGTGAGTCAAGCAATGATCACGTAGCTATTTTTCTGTCACTCTTCTCTACTGTGTTGATATAACTAATAATGCGTTAACACCAAATCAGGGATAGTCCCGGGGATTTAGATGATAATATCAAGTTATACTACGTTGAAGAGATCAATAAAATTTGCTTACTTCGGATATTCAGTGTTTGGATAGTATAGTTTGGAGTTCTTTATTTGAGACTTAAAGCTGAAAATTCTAAGATATTGCTTCTGGTTCTTCGTGATTGTTAAGGATATAAAATCTTTATTTTTTGGTTGTACTGTTTTTATTAAACATTTAATTTATATTTATCACGTTATCATAGTTTTACAATTATACAGATCTTATCTATATTCTATCTATTTTTTTGTAAGAATTCCAGGTTTTTTTTTTTGTCCTATGTTAGTAAACTTTGCTGAGTATTTCAGGTTTTCTTTTGCTTTATAAAAAGGAAATTTTAAAAACGATTTGAGAAAAAACCTGTATAGGCTATACATTTAATTTTTTGTATGTATATAATGTCTGTATATTTACATTTTTACACGTAACTAAAAAGAAAAAGCAGTTGCATTTGTTTAGTAAGCTTTACGATTAAAATTTTTATATGTCTGTTTAATTTAAATTTTGTTTTAGAATTGGAACTCGCTTTAACGCGTGACCAAGAAAAGCCCTTTCAAGTTCCAAATCTTCTTTTGTCACCAAAACTTGAAGATGTTCCCTTGTTGAGCTTGCATAGTATTTCAGGACTATTTAAATTTGAATACGACACCCAGGAATTGCAACCCAAATTTTACAACAATGAAGGTACAGATGAAACTTTGTATTTTTGGTGATTTATATGTATTAGATATTAATTTATTAGATAAAAAAGGACAATGAGACTTAATCTTAAGATGCAATTTTTGTTTATATTTTTCCGATCTGGAGGAGATTGCTAAAATACAATTGTTGTCTTTGATGAACTTTTATAAATTTCCACTTGAAAGTTTGCAGGTTTAATTCTTTTCAAAAGGCTTGATAATAAGCCTTAAAACTACAATTCTATACGAATTTTTTAATCCATAAATAAAGTGGATATTTCTCTTCAAGTTAAGAGATAAAGAAATAAGTCGGTCTATTATTTTGATTTCAGGGTGAATTTTAAAGAAGCAGAAAATTGGCTGTTATTGTATGAGCGGCCTAATTAAAATCTTTAATATAGAATATGTATTCACTGAGAACACTAGATTCAAACTAAAATACAGAATTCATTTTGTGCAGATGAAGTCAAGAGTTTTTTGTCTGTTTAGGAACGAGTTTTTTTAAATATTTAGCTAGGAGAAATATTTAGCTAGAAGACTCATTGGATTTAAAAAAAAAAGATGAAAGTTACGCTTTCCTCATAGAGATGAATCATTTTAATACAAATTGAAAAACGATGAAAAAAAATCGAAACGAAAAATCAGAGTTCGTTTTAATGGTTACCAAACAAAAGTGTTTTATGCCTGTAAGTACAGGATGATGAGCTCTTAAAAGTTTCGCTTTCAATCACCAGTTATCAGTCATAGCCTAAATATTGTCTTATTTAACAACTCGCTTATAGCCGATGAACTGTGAATTAAAACAAAGTATTTATTTTTCACACTTCAATAGAAATTTTGAGCCTGAAATATGTGCATGGTCTCTATAAAAAAAAGTAAAACACAGCAAATAAATCTGCTCGCAATTTACTCCAGCCTGACTCTTTGTTAAAAAGGAAATTTTTTTTAACGATTCAAAAGTACCCGAATACTGATGGTGGTGGCATTATGTGCGGCCCGATTACCCTGAATTTCTTTTTTTTGTTCTTGTTACATCTCTTCTAGTTACAATAATCCTAATATTTGTCGCAATATTTCCTCTCATTCACTTATGGTTTGATTTATCAACCAAGGCATACTTTTTGATCTTTTAAGGTTTTATTTTCTCTTTTTCGTTGCAATAGAATAACTAATTTTATAAGCTAATATAAGTATCAAAATAAATCTCACCTTATATAATATAAGTCTCACCTAATACAAGCATCAACATGAAAGAGAAAAGAGGTATTGAAAATAAAATTAGCTGTCCTATTGGAATCTATTGAAGGATATAGTGTTTTTTTCTGATTTTAACTCTGTAGACTTTCAAAACACTTTGAAAGACATGTCTTTATTGTCAGTTTCAAGAGTTTTTATTTTTTTTTTTACTTGTTGACTCTGTTGACTTTTGAAATTTTATGACCCACTTCACCACAGGTATCTTGACTTAACCTATAGGGAAATACGTCACTAGTTGTTTCAAAGAATCCATCCCCAAGTGCTATATTAATTTTGTGGGTATCAGAATCTGGAGGAAGATGTTTAGCATGTAATAAAACAAGTTTGAAAAGTCACTTTCAAAGTAAAAAGGAAAAAAAATTGAAAATTCATCAAAGAATTCATAAAAAGAAAAAGACATATAAATGTGATTTATGTGACAAGTCCTTTTCTCAAATGCAGAATTTGAAGTTGCACATAAGAGTGCATACGGGTGAAAAACCGATTAAGTGTGACGTTTGTGATAAGACTTTTTCTACATCACAATATTTGAAAACCCATAAGAGTGTGCATACGGGTGAAAAAACGTTTAAGTGTGATATTTGTGAAAGAATCTTATCTACAGCACAAAATTTGAACACCCATAAAAGAGTGCATACGGGTGAAAAACCGTTTAAGTGTGATATCTGTGATAAAACCTTTTCTCGAGCATCAAATTTGAGTACCCATAAACGTATGCATCCGTGTGAGAGGCAGTGTAAGTCCGACTTTTTTTATGAAACTTTGTATTAAGCAAACAATTTAAGCGCCCATAAAAGAATGCATATAAGTGAGAAACGATTCCGGTATGATGTATGTGATCAAACATTTTCTCAATCTGCAAATTTTAGCACCCATAAAAGAGTGCATACGGGTGAAAAACCGTTTAAGTGTGAAGTTTGTGATCAAACCTTTTCTCAAGCAGCACATTTGAAATCCCATGAAAGAGTGCATACGGGTGAAAAACCGTTTAGGTGTGATGTTTTTGACCAAACCTTTTCTCATTTAGCAAGTTTGAACACACATCAAAGAATGCATACTGGTGAGAAACCGTTTAAGTGTGATGTTTGCGCAAAAACATTTTCTCAATCATCAAATTTTAACACCCATAAGAGAGTGCGCACAGCTAAGAAACCCCGTTTAAATGTGATTTCTGTGACCAAACATTTTTTTATGCAGCAGATATGAACACACTTAACAGAGTGCAAACGTGTGAAATGCCGTTTAGGAGTGACGTTGGGGAAAAGATCTTTTCCGAGGCACAAAATTTAAACGCCCATAAAAGAGTGCATACGGGTGAAAAACCGTTTAAGTGTGACGTTTGTGGCCAAACTTTTTCTCTAGCATCACATTTGAACACCCATAAAAGAACGCATACGGGTGAGAAACCGTTCAAGCGTGATGTTTTTGAAACTTTTTGTCAATCATCACATAACTGTAAGAAACTGTAAACTGTAAGAAACTGTATAAATGTGATGTATGTGACCAAACCTTTTCTCGAGCAGGAAATTTGACCAAGCACCAAAGAGGGCATATGAGTGAGTAGACAGTTACATGTTATGCATGCGAGAAGTGTTTTTGCAAGTTTGCAGTTTGAATACATATCAAAGACTGCGTACAGGTGAGAAAGCTTTCATATGTGATGTGTGTGGAAAAACTTTTGTGATTTTTAGCAATTTTACTGGCATTAAACAGTGCTTACAGGAGTTTTGGACGATTGTTGTACAACAAAACCTTTGGAACAAAAGTAATTTTTATTAAAAAAAGAAAACTTGATGAAGAATTAAAACTGTTCCACTTTGGCTAATTCTCACATTTAAATTAGCACTTTGGACATTTATATAGTTTTTTGTGTTTTTTTGTGTTTTTTTTTTCGCAAGTGAAGCTTGTATTTTATACAATGAAGAATGTGGAAGAAATACAATTTTCCGAAAAAAATACTCTTAAAATGATAATCTCGGAAGAAACAGATGTTTACATTGTACAAAACTGAAATGCATAATAATTAGGATTTTTAAGCAACCAAAAATAATGAAAATAGTGAAATAAAATATTAAATCTTAAACAAAGCTTAAAGCCTTAACTTAGCAAGAACTACCTCGAATTGCTCCGACATGTTGTTCTTTTGTTTCATTAATCAAAAAACCTTTTTGCACAAAGTAAGTTTTTCAAAAAAAAAGTAAAGAACATCATTAAACCAAAAATGAAGAAAAATAGAATCAAATAATTTACCAAGCATACAACTACCACAAATTAGTTTCAATAAATAAATAAAACTCAAAACAAACAGAAATTAGAATAAATCAAACTCAAAACGGACAGAAATTAATCCGAGTAGGGTTCTAAACCCTATGCTTTCTAAAAGCCAGAATATAATTTGTATTTTACTGAAAAAAATTCAAATGAATTTACTGAAAAAAATGTGCATTGTCAGTTTAATATGCATATGCTGATATTAGTTCCTTAAAACCCTAATTAATTTTTGATTTCTTAAAGCTAAATAAGTGAAAACAGTTAAAAGAATTTTTGGTTTAATGGTGTTCTTTACTTTTTTTAAACTTATTTTTTGCAAAAAGTTTTTGGACCATCCGTTC